>NW_015505694.1:202647-245324 GCF_001515645.1 Sinocyclocheilus grahami
GCGATAGTCAGCATTCAAATGAAGTTTATCATGAATAAATGTTACATAAAGTGTATAATATAAAATAGGCCTACAAGAAAACATTTTTGTAAGTCCATTAAGTCTTGTAAGTCCATTAACTGATCGTCTTTTTCCTGTAATATTTGTATATTATTATTAGTATTATTATTATTATTAGCCTATTATTATTGGTTATATTTTTATATTAGTTTATATTCATTTTTTCCCTTCATTTCGATCTCTTTACTTAACGTTCTGAATTATTTTGTAAATAATAGCCTACTGTAAATGCTCGACATGCCAATAAAGCTTTGATTATACTGACTGGAATTTTTGCTGGAATGCAGTTTAAATTTAACATATATTTCATTTTATGTCAGCTAATTAATAGACCATAATTATAAATACTATATAGTATTTCATTGAGGAATTAATCATTCACATAGTTTCATTTGTTCATTATCATCACACATAGGTGACATTATGGTGGGGGCAATTGTTAGTAATGGAATCCCTGATGTCGGCCCTGCTGCAATTGGAACGCTTAGCCAAGCGCTAAATACCCTCAACGTGTTTTTGCAGCGTTGAGCAATGTAACCAATCACAGACACGGAAAACTTCAGTGAACATCAGAAAAGCAGCGTGCACATTTCTGGTTAAAAATGAAAGGCCATCAACTGACAAACTGAACGCATCACCATTCAAGTCAGCAGGAAGAGCCAAAGCTAGTCCACAGTTTACTAAACGGTGGCAACCTCTTAACGTTATTCTCGACTGTCTTGGATTGACTGCTTTGATGCGTTGCAATACGGTAGGGCATTATTTAATATATATATATATTGCTTTTATTTATTTATTTAATCATTTATGTCATTATTTCATATTTCTTTTTAAGCAAGTACAATGTATGTCATGTCACGAAATGTTTTTAATACGACTGAAATTGTAGGCTATTTAACATGATCACAATTTAAGAAAAACATTAGGCCGATTAATTAGTTTAAACGGTTATTCAAACAACGAATAAATTATATAGGAAAGTGAGCAAAGAACATACCGTATCAACGGAGCTTTTTGAAACTCCGAATCAGTTAAACCATCGCATCGCAAAATGATTCACTGTTTTGAATTGCTCCAATCACGAATCATTTGATTCAGATCGGGACTTCAAAGCGCCTATCACGAATCATGTTATTCAGATCTGGACTTCAAAGCGCCTATCGCGAATCATTTGATTCAGATCTGAACTTCGCGAATCATTTGATTCAGATCTGAACTTCGCGAATCATTTGATTCAGATCTGAACTTCGCGAATCATTTGATTCAGATCTGAACTTCGCGAATCATTTGATTCAGATCTTTTTTTCTTGCCCCCCTTGACTCAAGAGTCAAATGTCGCCCATGAATACAATCATAAAGTCAAAACTTTATTGGCATAATTGTCAGGCGTTTATTTGGAAAATATACAAATATAGCCCTAATAAGTTAATGTAATAATAATAATGATATACAAATAGTAAATTAAATGTTTAATGTTAATAAAAATGTTTTATCCATTTTTGATAATCCCGGGTTGCTATGGTCACGCAGGTTTTTTACACATTAAACTCTTGGCCACAAGAAATGGATGTCGTTCCCTCAACATAGCATCTCGAGGCCACGACACAAGGATGTTGTTACCTCGATAAAATGATCTCGTGGCCACGACATGATATCACGTTCCCACAAGTTAATATGACGTTCCCTCAACTTAATATCTCGTGGCCACCACATATTATCACATTCCCACGAGTTATTATGTCATGGCCATGACAACTAAGTGAACCAAACATGTCACCTCCCGGGCACCGTAAATGGGTAATAAAATGGGTAAAAAAAAAAAAAACTTAGATGAAGAGGAAAATAATACTTTGAGCACATAATATAGGCAGTTTTTTATGCAGGGTTGATGGATATAGTCTTATAATGATCCCTCAACATAGCATCTCGAGGCCACGACACAAGGATGTTGTTACCTCGATAAAATGATCTCGTGGCCACGACATGATATCACGTTCCCACAAGTTAATATGACGTTCCCTCAAATTAATATCTCGTGGCCACCACATATTATCACATTCCCACGAGTTATTATGTCATGGCCATGACAACTAAGTGAACCAAACATGTCACCTCCCGGGCACCGTAAATGGGTAATAAAATGGGTAAAAAAAAAAAAAACTTAGATGAAGAGGAAAATAATACTTTGAGCACATAATATAGGCAGTTTTTTATGCAGGGTTGATGGATATAGTCTTATAATGAGGACTGATTGTGTTCTTTATGGATTTTGTATTTTGTTGTTTAACAGTATATAATGGTGAAAGATCTCCTTGAAGGCTCGTTGATTTATAAATCCAGAAGAGATGTTTAACAAAAGTCATATATACACCTCTGCCTGCAGTATATCCATCCATCCATTATCCAAGCTTGTGGGGATGCTGGGGCCTATTGCAGCATATCCTGGATGGATGGCAAGTCCATCATAGTGGTACAATACATACAGCATATGGTAGAGTATAAACTACCTTTCAAAAGTTTGGGTCAGTAGGGTTTTTTAAGAAAAAAAAAACTTTTATTCAGCAAGGATGCATTAAATTGATCAAAAGTGATAGTAAAGATGTAAAAACAATAATAATAATATTAGGGTTTTCTTTTTAACTTTGTTCATAAAAAATAATAATGAGAGTTTTTTTTCAGCATATTGAAATTATTTCTTATGCTTTGGTGAGCATAAGAGACTTCTTTCAAAAAATAAACACCAACCCAAACTTACACTCTAAAAACTGCTGGGTTAAAAACAACCCAATTTGGGTTATTTTAGCAACCCAGTGCTCCTACATATGTTTAACCCAGCATGCTGGGTTGCTTTTTTTATGGTTCAAAATTACTACACTGCTAGGCTCAAATGAACCCAAATCGAGCTAGACATTAAACCCGCAAATCTTGTTCATTTTAAAATTGCTTTTACACACACAGAATGACTATCAAAAGGTAAACATTTATTTAAAACAAGAGAAAACAGTCAAAAGTAACATGCATGTAAGAAGAAATGCAGAAAAGTATGGCAATAACAGCTACAGAGTTTACAAATGAAGCATTGAACATTTGTTGAATAAAACTTTTAAGATCAAATTTGACTTTTTTTGGTCAATTTTATATATTGTATAAAAATATTATACAAAAACACTATTATACAATAGTTGTACAATTAGTTAATAGTTAAGTTCTTTACAAACTATTCTGGCATGACCGTAAATAAACCACAACATTAACACTGATATTATAACATTTATCAGAAACATATGTGAGCATGTGTATGAGTGACAGAGTGTAAACTCCATTTCTACTCAACAACAACAACACAGAACAAGCATTTAACATTTTGTTTTTACAAATTATACACTTACAGTTTGTTTCATAGTCCATGAATACAGATCAGGCATCGCTGCCAATTTTCATGATCTCTTTAGCATAAATGATGTAGTCATGTAGAAGCCCTATCAGCACAGCAAAGGCATGTGACATCTTTTACATTATCCAGGGCAGTCTCCTCCTTTAAAACCACTGTTGCATCAGTTTGGGGGAAAGGACATTCTTCTCTTTGACCAGCATTCATCCCAGTCACCACCTGTTCTTCATCAGTGGCCTAAAAAGAAAACATTTAATTAAAATCTATCCATTTTCAGATAGAGGTGCATCCACATCAGTAAGGATAGGTAAATAGTCTGTTTTATAATTTCAACCACTTTGTGTGGTTGTTTAATGTGTCTGTCAACCAGAGCGCTCTAGAATACTATAATGGCAGCACTAGTGTGAGGGCATGTAATATTGTTTAAATAAATATATTGCTTTCAGAAAGCTACTTCTTTAATGAAACATTAAAACAGACATTCACATAACTCACACATTTTCATGTACGTGGAGGGCTGCTCTTTAAAGGATTAGTTCACCAAAAAATGAAAATGGTCATAATTTATTCTCCCCTGTGTTGTTCCAAACCCATACAAACTCTGCTAATTTTTGGAACACAAATAAATATATTTAATATTCTCTTAATTGTTGCCCTCCATTGCAAGGCTGGGAGACCAGTATTTTCTTCTGAACAGACATGTTCACTATGATATAATTTAAGATTTATTCATATATAAATACTGGTATGGATTATGTATTTTTGAAACTTGAAAATACTGATTATATAGACTTGCAATGGATTAACAAAAAATTATGAGAGAAAATTAAAAAATATCTTAATTTGTGTACTAAAGATAGACAAAAGTCTTATAGGTTTGGAATGACATGAGGGCAAGCAAATGATTTTTTTGTGTGTGAACTATTCCTTTAAGAAAGGAAGACCAAGAATGATGACTCTCCAAATCAGACAACTCCAAAGTTGGTTTGAGTTCGGCAATGAAAAACACAGATATCAATGGTTTACATAAAATATGAACACGTAATCATACTGTGGTTGATTCAAAATGTGAGGTAAACAGGCAGGAGACAACAGAAACCTTCTGAACAGACATGTTCGCTATGATATAATTTAAGATTTATTCATATATAAATACTGGTATGGATTATGTATTTTTGAAGCTTGAAAATACTGATTATATAGACTTGCAATGGATTAACAAAAAATTATGAGAGAAAATTAAAAATATCTTAATTTGTGTACTAAAGATAGACAAAAGTCTTATAGGTTTGGAATGACATGAGGGCAAGCAAATGATTTTTTTGTGTGTGAACTATTCCTTTAAGAAAGGAAGACCAAGAATGATGACTCTCCAAATCAGACAACTCCAAAGTTGGTTTGAGTTCGGCAATGAAAAACACAGATATCAATGGTTTACATAAAATATGAACACGTAATCATACTGTGGTTGATTCAAAATGTGAGGTAAACAGGCAGGAGACAACAGAAACATTTATTTTCTAAAAATAACTCGATGCTCCTCCTATGTCTCTGGCTTTCAACATCTACAAAAACAAACATTATTTTACACTTAGTAAAAAAAGAAAAAAATGATAACATGGAATTCTGAAGTTTACTTGCCTTCCCTCTCTTCTGAAGCAGCTGAGAAAATCGCCTCCTCACACAAGCAGGGTTGTGTGTTGTTAACTCCCTGCACAGGCACAATGAAGACACAAAGCTCAACAAGTCTGAAATATAACATGCAAAACATTACTTTTAACAATTATCACTTCATCAGCCTCAAAATAATTAGGCTAGTCTTTATTACATAACGCCGTTTCCTTTAGGAAACTACATTCAATTTAAGCGCGAAAAAGAAGATAACGAATTAACATGTAAATATGTTAATAACCCTCTCTTAACACCTTAAAAATTTAAATATTTTAAAATCTTATGTAAATATGACATAAGACACTCACTGACGTTATATTAAAAGCATTTTATTTATTTATTTATCTTAAATTTTTCAATATAAGCTCTTTTCGGAATATTTCCGCCTTCCATGAAATCTCAAAATACTACCGGACTCAAACAATGAATGATGATTTTTTTAATCTTTAACCGTCTTTCACTCGCACTCGCTTCCATCTGAAGACGTTGAGAAAATGGCGGCTTCTTGTACTAGTGTCGTCCGATGTTAACGTGACGTGCGTGCTCTCTTTCTCGTCCGCGTTCCCAACCCAGCAGCGCTGGGTTATTGATCAAGACCAATTTTCAACCCAACGTCCTTACCCAGCAGTCTCAACCCAGAATTTGGGTTGAAAAAACAACCCAGCGTTTTTTAGAGTGTATACTGTGCATATATACAGTTGCTTATATTTGCATATACAAATATAAGCAATTAAAAAAATTGTAATGCACATTATTATGCAATGTAGGATCTCATGAACCACAGTTATATTACATAACACTTATTGTTACACCTTTAGAAAGTATAATGCGTTAAAACACATGACAAACAAACCTTCAAATGTTATAATGCATTTTAACTTTGGTTATAATTATTTATGAAAAGAAATAATGCAGTGCAAAATACATTATGAATATTTGTATAATGTATTACTCATAAATGTGTTTTACTTAAAAGTAAAGTGTTACCAAACTTTTTATTTAGTTGTATTTAGTAGTATTTCGTGCATTTCAGGAGCTACATATTTCCCACAAGACAAAATAACAGTTGTAACAGTTATAATAAAAATAGTTTCATCAGGCAGTACTAAAAATGCCATTTTTGTGATTTTTCTTTTTTAATGATAAACATCTTCACTTAAGGTGCATGTAAATCTATGCACTCAACTGTATCTAAACTTTATATGTTGTCTTTCCTTAAATAGGTTTACTACAAAATGTCATCCAATTCCATTACAATATCTTCTTTAAACACATACTTCATGACATCAGGGTACTGGCTTATGACTGAATTAACAATTTGTATGTAATATGGTACTGTATGCAAATGAATTTGTGTCTCTTTGCTTAAGAATGAAAATTATTAGAAGCAATGAACATTATTAGTCTGTAGACAATGTACACCTGTCTGCATTTAACCAGACCATACATACTGGATGTTTTAGGGCAAAGAAAATGTGGCTGTGTTGGTTTCTCCAAGTTGTCATATTTTTTATTTTATTTTTTTCTGGTAGGACTGTTCTGGAAATATTGCTTTCATCTCTTGGGTTATTGAAAATGAGTGGCCATAAGTTAGGGGCAGGACCACGAGGACAGGCCCAAAGTGTGCAATACAGTCTCTTCACACTGTGGACAGTTATCCACTAAATCACTTGATAGCTGTACCTCTAATAGGGTTCATGAATCTGAGGTCTCAGAAGTGCTCACTTAAGAGGAGCAACACTAGAAGTGGTAGATGGAGAGGAAGAAGAAAGTCAAAGCAATGCCGGTTGCACTTTGTCCCATCTCCACATCACTTCCCTTGACAAATAATGTTCCTACCTCAGTCACATCAGCAACAGAGAGAAAATCCCATTAACGGAGGGAGGGGGAGAGAACAGCAATAGTTTTTATGTTTCGTTTTCCTCTGCACCCTCGTGCTCTTTTTCATTTCCTCTATTGATAGAGGAGCATAAAAATAAAAACCACTTTAGTCTGTGCCGCTGGGGCTGGGATAGCATGTTATAATCAAAGCATTACTTTTATTAATGTTCAGATGGCTTTTTAATAGATTTGCTTTATTATGTCATTCCTTTCTCTCATCAATTCTCGGTGGCCTTTTTGTTTTGTTTGTCATTTCTTTTTCATATTTGTTGTGCTGTAAGCCCATGGGATATCTGTCCTAAGGAGAGAAACGTAGAGCGCAGGGGAAACATTGATGATATTTCTGCCACCCCCTCCCCACATCCCTCTTCATCATTTGTTTTCAAGACCAATGTTCTGCCCTGCCATACAATCTTGGCGATGTGGTTTTCTTGCTTCTGTTTCTGTACTCTCATTTCTCACAATTCAGTTTTTCTTTGTGCTTCTTTCAACAGCCAAAGGTAAAGCAGCTCTAACAGTGCATACATTTGAAGTAGATTGTGTTTGCAGATGGAATCAACAGAAATTGAATAATTCAACAAAGCCTCAAGTCGCAAATTGCAAAGCATTATATTGCCCATTTAGAGATGGTTTTACTTTTACAGTACAGGTCAACAAAGACTCAGCTAAAGCCCGAGTTACGGGTGACATTTTCAAAGTCTTAAAGACCCCATTAAATCAAAATTGAGTTTTGTGGCTTTTATATGCTATCTATATATGCAAAACATTGCTAATTGCACTTTAGATATACTGGAAAACTGTGCTTAGTTGATTTTTTGGGGTCATGACCTTGACTGGGAAAGTAACAGGCTTCACATTCACAGTGCACTGCAAAATAAATGGCATGAACAGACCTTTTTATATTGCACGAGTTAGAACTGATATTAGCATTTATATAAATCAGATATCCAATCATGCAGATACTGTTTTGAGATGGTAACTTTAATGTAGCAATCGGCATGCTTTGAAATTTGGAGATTATATGTATTTGCTTGCTTACCATTTCTTTATTCCAAAAATGTTACAAATATCTAAAGGATAAGGAATAACACATGCAATGACAGTACACAATACTGCTTTCCTTGTAAAGATTTGAAGAAATCCATCCACCTCCCACTTGGAAAGTCGGTATGTGGATTTATATCTTCAACAAAAAAGTAGTTCACAATTTAGTATTTTTGTTCATGGCTATATTATTCACATTAGCTGCCAAGCCATATGCATTTTGTCCCCAACCCGCCTCCTGCGTCAGCAGCACCACAAGCATGTGCCATGGTACTCTCCTGAATGAATGGCAGCGGAGAGAAGTGCAGCGGAGACTGACACGGAAGAGAAGAAATTGTTGAATAAAGTCATTATTTTTGTTTTCTTTGCACACAATAAGTATTCTTGTAGCTTCATAACGCATCTAATCGTGGGTGCTTGCCCCAGAATTCCTTTTGGTCATGTTGTGGCAAGAGGGATTGAATTATCAGAATCAGAATCAGAAGAGCTTTATTACCAAGTATGTTTACACACACAAGGAATTTGACTTGACGACAGGAGCTTCCAGTGTAGAAGAAAGTACAAACATAGTGCAGACATGCATAGGAATAACACAGTAGGAATGTAATATAACACTAATATAATAAAAAAGAAAAATTGAATAATGTACTATACACAGAAATAGAAGAATAGGAAAAAATATAATTGTTTAGATAAATGTACAGATATTTTTATTAGTGTGCACATATGTTATTTACAAAGTGTGCAGTTTAATATAAATATAACTATATTAGTTGTGATGGATGATGTATAATTATGAAAGATTAATTGTTCAGACTAGTGAGATCTGTGTCAATGCTAAAAATCCCAATGACAATCCAGGTTCTCAAACTAATTTAACTATGTATAGAAACAGACATAACTTTGTATCTATCGACCTTTCTTTCCGTTCGGCAGCTTACAAACAAGCCAGGGCTTTAAAATGTATCCTTAAGTGCTTGTATCCTAACATCCTGCTTGTGTAGACATACATCAACACAAATATCCTATCCCAGAAAAAAACTGACACACAGACAAATACAAATACCAGGCTTTGCGGAGAAGGTAATAACCAACCTGTCATGTCACATATACTGTTCACTAGATTATGAAGTAATTGAATCATAGTTGGCACCGCAGGGACAATTATACATATGAGAGATGTGCAATGTGGTTAAGTCATCATATTTATTGCCCTCACTTAATCTCTTTTGCTCTCTTCCCTTCAATAACGGTAACCTCCCTGCCCCCTCCTTAACAAGCTTAACCAAAGGCCGGGCAGCTACCTCTGTGCAACCAAACATCTTCAGTTCCAGCAGAGGCTTCAAATGATTAGCAACCAAGCAACCACCCCTCAAGGCTCGGATCTGCAGCAATAATATCCGGGCAAACCTAATTACCTAAAGAGATCAACCTTCCCCCTCTACACACTTCACGCTCCCATATCAGGTAAATCTAATAGCAAGGTGCAATATCAGAGAACAATGGCACCATTATTTTTCATCAGTGTTCTTCTGAAACCAACACCTTCAAGCAGCATTTAGCTGAGAGCCTCTGAATGTGCCGCATCTAATCGTGGGTGCTTGCCCCAGAATTCCTTTTGGTCATGTTGTGGCAAGAGGGATTGAATTATCAGAATCAGAATCAGAAGAGCTTTATTACCAAGTATGTTTACACACACAAGGAATTTGACTTGACGACAGGAGCTTCCAGTGTAGAAGAAAGTACAAACATAGTGCAGACATGCATAGGAATAACACAGTAGAGATGTAATATAACACTAATATAATAAAAAAGAAAAATTTAATAATGTACTATATACAGAAATAGAAGTATAGGAAAAAATATAATTGTTTAGATAAATGTACAGATATGTTTATTAGTGTGCAGATATGTTATTTACAAAGTGTGCAGTTTAATATAAATATAACTATGTTAGTTGTGATGGACGATGTATAATTATGAAAGATTAATTGTTCAGACTGAATATAACCTGTGTTCTTGTGCCTGGCTGTTCTGGTGGTCAGTGCTCTGTAGCGCCGACCAGAAGGCAACAGTTCGAAGAGAGAGTGGGCTGGGTGTGAGGGGTCCAAGGTGATTTTCTTTTAGCCCTTTTCCTTACTCTGGAGATGTAAAGATCTTGGAGGCTGGGCAGAGGGGCACCAATAATCCCCTAATAATTATCGCCTCAAATTCATGAATATGAATTATAACATGGTTTTCACTATCAGTGCTGTGTAAACGGCAAAACAGATGGCTCTTCACTTTATCACAAGCCTTCAATGACTCTTTAAAACTTCTAAGAATTTTCATTGCGGTACACAGGTGTTCACTTGATAGCTTTTTGCCAGAAGAAATACTGATAGCACCATTAGATTTTTTTTTTTTTTTGGCCCTTATCTTGCTATCAAGCACCATCACATGAACAAGAAGGCTGTGGTTCTGAATATATCAGCATTTGACTTTCTGTTGTGCTGTACAGTATTTGTGACTGTGATTCTGATTGTACAACAGTTCATATTGATTATACAACTCTGCTTGACTGTGTTTGCAGGTTCCAGATAGATTGTCAGTCAATCTGGTCCAGGTACTTTTTGCCTACCGTTTGATGAATTCTGTGAATTCAGACATACTATTTTTTTCACATACGTTTTTTTTTTTGCTTATTATATAGAAGGGAAGTAGGTGATTTCAGATCCAGCCACAGTCTTTGTGAGTGAAACATTAAATTATTCACTCAAATGATTCATTCAAACACACTGATTCATTCAGGAATTACACAAATGACTGTGTTTACGAGTGAGTCATTGAACCATTCACTCACACAATTAATTAAAAAAAAACACTGAGGAACAAAACACCATTATTGTGTGTTGCTGGAGCACACACAATATCGCCAGTTACTTAGTCAACAAAATTATGTTGAATGTTGTGTCTAAAATGAAAGTTACACAATATTAGAGTCTTGTTTTGTTGACTCTTGTCACACTTGCAATATTGCTGTTGCAATATCAGTTCTAATTTGTATTCAGTTTATATTTTCATATAAATCAGTCATTTGAGTACAGACAATTATCTGCCTAATACTTTATTGTTGCATAGATGTCCTGCTGATTAGTGGGCTTGGTAAGTAAGAGTGATACAATCTCGAGATGTCTAGTGTAATCAAGTTTATTGTATTCTTTTCATTACAGTCTAGTATGAAATATTGTCCCTCTGGAACTACAGTGGGACAGGTGAGATTTTCACCCATCAGCAATGGCAGTTAAACAAGCATTTGGATGCTTACACCACACATAAACGTGCATGAATGTTGTTGCATTTAAATTTCTGAGAGGTTCGTACTTACGTTTTTGGAAGCTTTGGTCAGAGCAAGATCTACCATTTTTATGAAAAAAGTCAGCAACATTGTTTAAATCTACTTCTGCGAAATGACGACTAAAGAATATGCATCAGGTGTGTTTTTGTTTTTTAATGTTTTTATTCAACTTTTGAAGGTTCTGTAAATTTAATTGTAATAGTTATATAGTCTATTGTAATTGTATTGTTATGGTATTTTGTACATGCAACATGAATAGTTTTATTGTAAATAATTTTTTTAAAAATCAGTTTGAAACGCAGGGCTTAAAGAGAGTTTTTCACTTGCAGTTCTACAACTCAACAAATCTTACTGACATGAATGCACCAAAATATCGAACCAAGTGGTATCTGCAAACAAATAATGTTAGTCCTTTTCTTAGAACTAACTTTTCCAGAGCCATTTATACAGTTATACATTTTTTTTTAACACATGGACCTCAAGGTCATTTTACTATCTGAATAATCATATTTTCAAATTGAGCACACACAAATGCCACCAGAAAGTCATAATTACTAGTGGGAATCTTGACACTTAATTTAACCCCTAGCTTTCTGAACTAAGGATGTCAATTAATTGTTAATAATCATAATATGTTGATGGTACAATTTTCTGTACTGTTGATAGAGAATACCCAGAAAATACTACTTTTTAGCTGCATGATACACAACCTACAATTCCCAACATTCATTGTGGCTGAATGTTGGGCGGAACATGCATAAATAAAATATCAATTACACACCTAATGTGCATAATTTGCTCTTCATTAAAGCTGCAGTCCATAACTTTCTTGTTTAAAAATGATCCAAAATCTATTTTTGAGCAAATACATAACCAGCCAGTGTTCAAAACTATCGCCTTACTTTAGCTCGATTCACAACAGTAAGCTTGTAATAAAGTTTTCTAATTTGAGTGGTATGGGTAGGTTTTCGCGGGAAATTCGAGCATGGCACTGCGTCATTAGTTAACATCTGTAAATATAAAGAAGTTGTCCTGGCTAGTATGCTGTATCGCATGTGAGGATGCTGCAGGTGACAGATCGTTTATAGCCTTTTCTGACAGCAGCTGGAATAAATGGCGGATTGCAATCCGGAAAGGTCGAAAGATTAGACTGTACAGAAATTTAAATCTACAGGTAACGCTAACACACACTAAATACACACACTCACGCAGTGCTGATGTTATTAACGTCAACTATTTGAAAACAAAGTATAACAATAATAATTGGTACGGTTTGATGTGATATGAGCTAACCGATCGTTAGATTTAATCATTGATAGCGCAATTTATTGTAATGCTTTTTTCCTCAGTTGATCAGAACAAAAGTGTCAGTTGTTACTTACTTGTTCAGATGACATTCTCCAGTGAAAACTCTTATTTGGGTCATACTTTTAAGATGTAGAATCAGTGAATGCAAAGTGCAGTATCCACACAAGTGCGGTAACTGACAGCCACACATTAGATTCATCCGTGCTGGAGCCGTGCCGCGCCGCTGCACAACCCACGCAAGGAAGATAATTCAGCAAATAACTGCAATTGCAGGTTTTCAAACAGAGATGGCGACAAAGAGGCAAAACTTACGGACTGCAGCTTTAAGTTGAATAGCACTAAAAACATCCTGTTTTTGTCAGGAAGTCAGAGTGGGAAATATGAAATTGTGAGTCCAAATATGACTCACAAACTCATCACATTATCTATGGACATGTTCAACTAGCGTTTGACTGCCGGGAGGTTTTTAAATAATTAGTCTTAATTTTAAGCAGTGTATAATTATTTAAATAATAATAATAATAATAATAATGCATATGTGTTGCTTCAGTGTCCAAATATTTTCTGTGGGCCACTGTAGCTGCTCAGGTAACTATTTTAGCATCTGAACATCTCCATTAAACAGCAAAATATGATAGAGATTCCATGAAAAGATTAATTATAACACTGATTGCTACCTCTAGGTTAGGTGTAGAGTAAACTAGGTCACTTCAATGCTAATGATCTGTTTACAGGAGCCACGGATGTACCATGCCTGGGTTTACATTCAGAGTATTCCAGTCTGGCCTGCTGCATTTTAAGTGTGAGACCAAAGACTCATTAGAAATGTATACTTGAAGTGTTGAAGGACTTGTATTAGTCTTGCACGCTTATTCTCGGAGAAAGATCCAGTAAGTCTACTTTCTCCTCCTTTCAAAGTAAGTCCTTTCTTTGTTCACTGAAAAGTCTGTCATTCCCCTTCTATAATGGCCCAGAAGTAATGCCAAGGTAGTCTTTGCTTGAGAGTGTGTAATTGCTCTTCATGGGAGCGTGGTGCTGTTGTAACTGGAGGCTAATGCCGAACTGACCTGTTCAGTTTGCCATTTCAGAGTCAGCTTCAAGCCGTGTTTGAGCTGAGAGGCGTGACACTTTTGCAGGCCTCTTTGAGGGCTGCTGCATTGCTCATTCAGGAGTGTGTGTCTAGGGGCTGTGCTGACGCTTGAACAACCAGCTGCTAGCATACATTTAAAAAAATTCCAGAGGCTCAGAGAACATTAACCAAACTACCCATGAGTGGTCAGATGACAAAAAAAGTATTGCATTAATTCATCTAAAATCATTATGGTCAGCATTTAATCACTGTCATGATGTTTTGACCCTGTATTACTTACTTACTTCATTGGAGAATTAAAATATGTTAGACATGTCCAAGTGGCTCCTTCCCATACAATGACAGTTTGTAATTATTTATATTGTATTGTTACTTTATTTACTGATAATCATGATATAAATCTTATTTAAAAATGAATAATAATAAAAAATAACAATTTCTTATGCTAACCAAGGCTGCATTTATTTGATCAAAATTACAGAAAAAATTGTAATATTGTGAATTATTATTACAATTTACCAATAATAATAATAATAACATTTGTTTAGGGAAAAATAACAGAAAACAGAAACTCAGACACTGTGTCTAGCATCTCCTATTGTGCTTCACAGAACTAAGAAAAAAATACAGTGTTGGAATGCTATTACAAAATGCAGACTTCTTTTATGGTGTTTGAACTTTAGTTCTCGTTAACCAGTTTGCATCTACATAAATTATGCTTATATTAAAAAAATAAACTTATCTGTAAGACAGGAGGAAATGTAACAGCAACTCAAAGCTTTGTTGTCTTGAGCGGATTTTTTAATGCACTTTTTTTTTACCTTTGACAGATTAATGTCACGTAGGCTTATTTTTAGAGCTCCTGTGTCTAACAAATTAACTGGTTAGCTATATTTCCATGGAAGTGTAAAACATTTTCTATGCTGTTTCAAAGAGGTTAAGTTTAGCACAAAATAAAAATATGTGATTTAAAGTGAATCACTTATGATCAAATACATGCATTACTTTATGGCCTAACAATTCTGCATCTGCAACTATAGAGAGAGATAGTGAAAGAAAGTACCGTATTGGCCCGAATATAAGACGACCCTGATTATGAGATGACCCTCCTTTTTCCAGATATACCTTTTGGAAAAAGGCTTTTTAAACCCCAAATCTTGTTTTTTTCTCAGTAAAACACATTTTGTCTTCAATTATTTTCATATTGCATATTTTTCCTAGTTTCATTTTTGTTTTGAAAGTATGGTAAAAACTGGTAAAATGTACCAACAATCACATTTAAAAAATATACACTTTTTGATATACCATTAAAATAAAAAAGAAAATAAAAAACAGGTAGCCCATCTGAATTAGGACATTTAGGCTATCCATCTAATAGTAGCCTACCAAAATCTTATTAACAGTAGAAGTTCAATCTTACTGTAGTCTTCAAATCTGGGTACTGTCTTACGTTTTAAAATCACAAAGGGAGTTTGGTCCCATCAGGCTAACGTGACAGTCACGACTCATGCAGCTGTAAGGTTTTCTTTTTCTTTTGTTTTTACTCGCGATCTTTACAACACGCATTACATTACGTATTTCATGGCACACTCATTTTATGCGTATTTGTCGCCCACCTATTGTTGTGGGTGTATTATTGACATGTCAAAGTCTAGACCCTGAATATAAGACGACCGCGTTTTTTCAGATGTATTTCCAAGAAAAAAACATCATCTTATATTCGGGTCAGTACGGTACTTTATATACTTGAAAAGTGAAACACTTAATGTGTGACCTTATAATGTCATGTACATGTGACATTCAACACTTACTGCAAACTAACAGATACTACAATAACATCAGCCCAAATGCAATCAGTTTCTGTACTACTTTTTTCTTGTAAAGGCCTATAACAGAGTGACTTGGGGAAACATATAACAAGACGGATCTCACAGTAATCAAAATAAGCAGAGAGAGGAGATCCCACTATCTCCTAAGTGCATTTGAAGTGTTAGCAAACCACCGTCCTCCTCCCTTCACCCACTTCCTCATGCCCTCTTGTGAGCTCTAACAGAAATGCCTTTTAAAGAAATGAATTTTCAGCTTTGAACAAATTCCAAACTGTGGAAAAAGATTGGAAGACATCGACTGTAAAAAAAAACGCATACTGTATATGACAATAATATAGGCATCCATTATGCTCGTATGCTGCATTGCATGCTTAGAATAGGGCTGGTATCATGATATAGTACACATTGTGATGCATGTATCATCATATATCATAAGTATTGCTGCAATATTGTGAGAAAAATAATATATATGTATCAGCACAACCTAATGCAAGACATATTGTTTGCATAACTTTCATATATCTAATACTTGTGTTTTATCACTGTAAATATATACTGTAAATAAATATTGAAATAACTACAATTTATCCTTTCAAAGTTTCTAAATTAAATGTTGAAAACTTTATTTTGTATATGTGGCTTCAGTATAATTTTGATAATTTTTTTAAGTTAGAAATTACACAAGATATTGATTGAAAATTCCAAAATAAATAAATACTAAACACTGGGATTGTCTATCAGTTCAAGTAAGATCAGTGATACTTTAAGATGGTTTAGTGTCCCAGTTAGTCATTAGCAAATTAGATTTCATTGCAGTATAGCAATATAATGTGTGATCATTTCTTCTATTGTATTGTACTGTGTTTTTTAATCATAATCCAATCACATTTTTTTGAGAGGGTGTATGTCATCACTCCACAGATGGTAGCTTACCACTGTTTAGAAATGTTGATTGAAGTGTCACAGCACGGTTTGTCAATCCATGTCGAGCTTGAATGTTCATTGTGCCTCAGGAGGACATGAGACAATGCTGCTGCTTTAGCTCACTGAGAACTTCAGGGCATCCCATCACCACTGGGTCTTTGTCTCTGTGAAAAGGAGATTACTTGATACAATTATCGCACAAAACAACAATATTATCATCACAGTGGTAATAAAAGGTCTATTGCGCTGAAACAGTTGGACAGATGTGGTGGATGAGACACCAGCATGTGAACAGGGCCCTCATTACACCAAGAGACAAACAGTGCCTTCAGATAATGGAGTCTCATTTGATCCAGTTCAATTCAATACTGATTGAATCAAACAAAACATTGCCCTTTCATTCTCTCTGAAATTGCATTCCTCAAAATACTGCGGGGGGTGGAAGGAGGAGATGAGGGGAGCTGCAAAGGAAAATAAACAAATAGAATAATTTGTTTTGAAAGATTAAATGACACTGGCTGGCCCATCGGCCTTGATTGTTGGAATCAGTGCACTTCATCCACTTCTACAATTTAGAAGAAGAAATACGCATACGGATACACAACATTAATGGAAATGGCAAACATATGACCAATCTCCACTGTGTAATGCACAGCCATGGAAGTTATTACTACCCTTTGGCTTATCTTGACATTAAAGATTATCCCGAACTAGGTTTGTATGTTTCACTTCGACTGGCTTTGTTTGTTCTTTCGGAAGCTGCAGAGAAAGTGTAGTTTTTGTTGTTTAAGAACATCTCCTCATGCAGTTTAAGTGCTTTAGACATTTAACGGTCACTTTTATGCTGCGTAGGGATATTAATATTGATCAAAAGCTTTAATTATGCCTACGTGATTTAACTGTGATTGTGACGGATGAGAAAGGTTAACTGCATACAGTCTGCTCAATACTTTCAAATCTTACAGGAAGTGCCCGATGGGCTGTTTCCAAGCAAGCTACACTCTAAAAAATGCTGGGTTGTTTCAACCCAACTTTGGGTCAAATATGGACTAACCCAAATTTAATTGAAAAAGTTACCCCAACAGCTGGGTTAGTCCATATTTGACCCAAAGTTGGGTTGAAACAACCCAGCATTTTTTTTAGAGTGTATAGAGGAAATGAAAGTAAATCCTGTAAGGAAGAAGTTATGAATGTTCTTCATGTGCAGCAAATGCAGTAGATGTGATTAAACAGCATTATTCAGGTGTTTGTGAGCTGTGATCCTGGGCACTCTTTATGTAAGCCACTCTCTGCTCATCTTGTCTTCAAAGATTTAAGTAAAAGAGAACTGTCAGAAGCTCCATTTTTCTTTCCATTTCTTTCTTAGGATAATGTTATTTAAGCCCTCTTGGATTTTTCTATAAATATATATATATTTTAGATTTGCTTTCAAATTGATTTATTTTAAATGTTTCTTTTTTGCCATGGTTGCTGTTTTAAAAGATTTTAAACTCCTCACTTGTTTCCTATTTTTGAAGTGAGTTCATGAAGTGTCTGTGATTCTTGTTTGTCCATGCTGCATGCATGAAACCCAAGGGAGATGGCCATCACCAACATGTGAAGAACTCAAACAGCGAGTTCAGAGGCAGAAACTGAAAATGGCTTTTAATAATTCCAATACCTCATTTCATTTCATCACAATTGACATGTATGGTTCATTATCAATCTGCACTACAAGAAGTCTTTGTGTTTGATATAAACCACTCTCATTCACCCTGTTCACATTTAATACACGTTCTACAACCAAGACACACTTGACATGTTATGCTGTGTGTTTACAAACATAGAACTGTTTCCCAGGCACCAGGGGACCATCTTCAGCCCTCACTCCCCCACTATTTTATTTTATTTTTCCTTTTATGGCCGTCTTTAGGCAACAGGATGGTGACAGAGCAGAGCGCAAAAGGAACAGCTGAAGAACAGATCAAGACTCCCAGTGGCCTCTGCACTCAGGGCAATACACAGGGGGTGCACAGCTATTTCAAGCAAGGAATGTTGTTCAGTGATCTTACATAAACATATTTATGCATCTGTATCTCCCTCTCGAATTGTTTTCTTTTTCTTAACCACAAAAAGAAGACTTTGGTACTAAATGCATGCATACTGAAAATATATATTGCAATAATAGACAGGGTCTATGAAATACCAATTTTTTTCCATTCAAATTTTTATGGATTTCTTTCTTCTTTTTTTCCAAATCCATTCTTGTAATGATAAAGCATATATAATTCATTAAAATCATGTGAAATACTATTTAACAACATTATCAACCTTTGAGTTTCTGTGTGTGTATACGATATGACAATAGTTTTTCTCAAATGAAATGCCCATGAAGTGAACTCTTAGAGCAGCTCTGGAGATGGAGTTCATGTGGAGTGTCTTCATAGGCCATGTTTACACAGCAGCAGAATACGTTTGTCAGTCTTGTGTTTGAGTAAATAATACAGTTGTTTCTTCACACACACTTCATTTATTTTTGGGAGTAACAGCTGCATTCTATAACCAAACTCACACCCATACATTTTCAGGACTGTCCCTTTGTGAAAGAAACAATACTGGACAAAGTTGTTAGTCGTGTTAGGGGGAAGTCGTGGCCTAATGGTTAGAGAGTCGGACTCATAACCCAAAAGGTTGTGGGTTCGAGTCTCGTACCGGCAGGGATTGTAGGTGGGGGGGAGGGAATGTACAGCGCTCTCTCCCACCTTCAATACCACGACTGAGGTGCCCTTGAGCAAGGCACCGAACCCCCAACTGCTCCCCGGGCGCCGCAGCATAAATGGCTGCCCACTGCTCCGGGTGTGTGATCACGGTTTGTGTGTGTTCACTGCTGTGTGTGCACTTTGGATGGGTAAATGCAGAGCACTAATTCCGAGTAGGGGTCACCATACTTGGCCACATGTCACTTCTCTCTCTCTCTCATGCAGTGCAAGAGAGTCACTCTGCGTTGCATATATGCGCCCTATGTTGCAGGTTTTCATGTGTGGTTTCGGTAACTTCCAGATCCGCAGATACTGTATGAGCTGTGTAACTGATGACTTATATCCAGTCACTGTCCTCGAGAGCTGCTCCAAACAGTTTTGTGGTGTAACGAATCAGCTCATGGGAAATATGAATAATTAACCATAACTAGTTATAATTAATTATGAATATTTTAGATCCGCTGTAGATATCTTGTCAATTCTAAGAACGTTAATTTCCTGGTTAAGGGGGATGCAACTCATGTGCTCCACTCTTTGCTGAGGTGTAAAAGCTGTTGTCAGTTAATTAAGCTTTGTCTGCACTCTGTCAAATGTGATAAGATTTGGCAGTTTTGGACATCACCATCTTTGACATTCACTTTAGTCACTGTTACTGGTTACAGGTGATTGTTACAAAAAGAGTACAGGCTTGTCTTTAGTTGCGTGTTCATGCAGACAGTTTTCAAAGCCATGTAAGCTGCTGTGTGAAAAGGACTTTTCGAGACTCAGACCTATAAGTATGTGGTTGTCAATCCCAAATTGTGAATGAAGCCATAGTGAGAAAGCAGACGCTAAAAACACCATGAGCATCGCACATGCTTGAGTATGTGTAGTAGACAAAATTGTGCCACTCACACAGAGACACGCAGAACATGCAGATTTCATATTTAAATATTAGTCTTTTTGTATTTTAATATTGATAGACACTAGTCCATATCACAATTTGACTTGCTTTCTATTTATTCATCCAAAGTTCAATTCTGTGACAATCCGAGTTATACAATAAATTCCATTTTTATGACTGGATTCCATGACTTTGTCCGAGTTTTCCGCACTATGGAAATCATAGGGTCCCAAATATGATAAAGCTCATCAACCAGTGCCTTTGCTTACTGTCACCTGTATTGCAGATTTAGCTTCTGTTTATGCCTAGATATGATACTCTCTCTCTCTCTCTCTCTCTCTCTCTCTCTATCTATCTATCTATCTCTATCTCTCAAGACATTGGCTTATACCCTCAGATTAGGATCAGATAAAAGTCTGATACTTTAGTCCCAGTGCAACACTCTTTGATTCAAACGTCACTTTAGTGCTTACCTCTGGCTGTCAGTGCCTCGTGACATATTGCATGCAGAGTTCAATAAGTGTTTTCATTTATAATCTGTCTCTACAGCCTTCTCTCATTTCAAACATTTCCCAAATAACAAGAGATGCTCTTCTGACAAACAGGCCCCAAAAGAAAAATATCAAGCATCTGACAGCTCTGCAGCTCCAACACAATAGCTCTTAGGTGAGCTGAGGCAGAGGTGGGTGTATTTTAGGCAATTGTGAAGTCATAATAGAGCCCTACAGTCACATTTGAAGATTGTTTATCTACAGGGCATATCTATAATTAAACAGACTAAAATTAACTGCTTCTTTGAACCTGGAGGTGAAGTGGTGAATAGTAATCTTAATGTGTGGTGTTAAAATTAAGAAGATAAAGGACATAAAGGAAAGCATGTAATCTGCTATACTCTTTGACATTTGTGAACATGTAACGTATATCTGACAATGAGGCCCTGATTTAAAATCTGTGTGTAAAAAAAACATGATCACTAATAGCACCTCCAAAAAATGTCTGTATCGCGGGTTTCCCCAAATGAATAAGTCATTTAATGCATAATCCGGTGGCTTTTTCTTCTTTGTCATTGGTGAATTCAGCTTATTTCGTTCTCCGTTCCAGACCTGTTTTTATATGAAATTGGTTCATGTGGAGGCCAATAGGTTAACAACATTACAAATCAAACAAAAGTTCACAACACAGTGGAATTAAACTACAGCACAATGCAAATGCCTGACCACAAGGGGCAATGTCAACCTGGAAAATCAAGATTTTGTGACACCTTTACTGGCACAACAACAGATTCTAAATGTAAGTAAACTGATATGACAAATGTATATTCAATTTATTTAGACAAACAATTACTTCTAGCATGGCTGAGCAGCAGTTCACTTTCACTAATGGAAACTAATGTGTACCATTCAGTTATACTGAGCAACTACTCCTAGAGGTCGGGAGAATTTCTATTGTGTTTTGTGTTTGTTTTGGATAGTTATGGCTTAACTATGCAAGGTGAATATTGTTGTGTTAGAAAACGTTTGTTTGCTTTGCTGATTCCGGTGTTGTGCACCTTGGGGTTAAAGAGTATCATTGTAAATTTACTATAAATTGCTTTGGGTAAATGTGTCTGCCAAATAGTAAACAACAATTATATATGAATGCTTGGAATGCAAATGCATATTTTTTTTTAAAAAGGTTATATTATTTTACAAATACCATTTAAAAGCTTGGGGTAAGATTAAAAAAGAATAAAAATAAGAAAAAATTGATGGATGCAGCAAGGATAATTGTCAGTAAAAATGTCAGTAAAGACATTTATAATGTTACAAAAAATATCTGTTTCAAATAAATTATATTATTTTGAACTTTCTTTTCATCAGAACATCCTGGAAAAAGCACAACTGTTTTTGACATTGATAATAATAAGTACCACATCAGCATATTAATCAGCATATTAGAATAATTCCAATGAAGACACATGGCTGCTGAAAATTAAACTTTGCCATCGCAGGAAGAAATTAACATTTTAAAATGTAGAAACTAGAAAACAGTTAGTATAAATTGTAATAATAGTTCACAATATTACTGCTTTTATACTATGTTTTTCATGAAATAAATGCAGCCTTGGTGGACATAAGAGACATCGTTCAAAAACATTAAAAACCTTAAGGATGCCAATCTTTTGAACAGTATGGTAGATCTATTCACACTATAGAAATCATATAAATTGTCATGTTTAGAAAGAGGCCAACATTCTAGCCACAAATGCAAAATCGCCCTTTAAATATGGGTGTATCCAACCTATTAGCACAGCATTTTCCATGGCTATTTGAGCAATAATAATAATAATTATTAAATTAAACTATTAAAGCACACACACAGTTTGTTCGATTGCAAATTAGCATCATTTATTTGGGCTTTTAGTACATCTGGTCTAGCAAGGCTGGCAGTATCAGATTAGTTTTAAAGCAATATTAACTCAAATCTTCAACTTACACAAAGCTGAGTAAGAAAACCTTTGTTTAAATTTGACGTTGATGTCAGTGTACGCATGTTTACATGTTGTGAGCACTTCCTGACCGTACCTGTGGTTCTGTGAGTTTATTCAGAGCACTGCAGCCTTCGATGCTCCAAAAACGGAAATAATTAGGGAAAAACCTTTTTCAGCAGAAGATGCTAAAACCTGCTGCTGCTCTTATCTCCGTCTCACGCCCAGGTATTTACCTCCGCTGGGAGAGAAGCCATCCGAACGCTAACTCCGGATTAGCGGTGGGGCACTGTCAGCCCTGTTTCACCCAGCTGCACATCAACACTTATTTGGCATAGTCAGAGTGAAGACCAGAGGAGGCATCCTCTCTCTCTCTCCTCCCCCTCTCTCTCTCGCTGGCATAAACGAAATGAAAAGCCTCTTTGCTAAGCAAGAGTAAAGTATCTAAGAGGTGTGCTCTGAAGTGAGGGCCGTGTCAGCCAGGAGGATTTCACTGGTCACATAGCATCAATTTATGCTCTTAAGTGGCTCACGATGTGAAAGAAATCCTTTAATGCCAGGAATAAAACACAGTATTTTTATATTTGCATTAGGAAGCATTTAAATCCACTAAACTAAAAGCAGAGTTTACTGAACCTAAACCATGCATAATCCAAGAAAGAAGAATTTATATCATTAAAGGAGGTGTGAGCACTCAGTGGTACTTGGTAATTGCATGTCTCAATTAAATGGCTGAAAGTGAGGTTTGTCTTTGTAACAAAGTCTTGTGTCTGTTGTTCCATGAGGGAAATGGCAGAGCAGCTTGTGGTAGTGAATGTTGTAAGTTTGTCCAGCCCACTAAATGTATCTTTCTCTGGCCCTCTGTTGGAAACCAGAAAGGCCTATGTCTCTGCGAAGGAAATCATGCACATAAAAAATATCTGATGTCCTTCCCTTTGCTTTCACCCTTTTGAGTGTTTTCCTAATCAGTATTTTTGTGTCAGACCAAGAAGTTATTTATGAACCAATGGGCTGGAGTGCTCTCTAACATTTAACCAGAGGAAAGTGTCTTGATATGATTCAAAAGGGCAAGTATCCTCACCGAGGGAATTCAATCTATCACAACCATTTCGTATCTATGTAAATGAATTAAGACAATCCATAGAGGGTTAATTAGAGGCACTCTTGTCTATTTGTGAAGTACAATATTAATGCTCTTCCCAACCAGACAGCTTTTTACTGTCAATTTACATCATGAACTCCCCACAGAATCCCTGATAAATCCATTAAGGAAATCCAAGAAAAGGTATTGATTGAATGAAGATTGAATGACTGCGATCACCATATGAATACCTTCCAATTCACTGAATTAATTAATATTGCTTCCTTTTATAGTTCCCAATTTGATTCAAAGTAGAAAAATGTTTGCACCACAATAATTACATAATTTACATTTATTAATTATCTGATACTTTAAAATAATAATAATAACAATAACAATAATAAACAGGAGCATATAACATTAAAAGTTTAGTTTTTTAAGTTTTTATGAAAAACTGCTGAGAATAAATACATGATTTTTCAAAAAAAAATTATTTCAGTTTTATGATATTTCTCAATGAATAACAAAATTTGATTCTAAATAATTAAAACGGCATGTGTTCTTTCAGGTTTCACTGTTTTTCTGAATAATTTAAAAGTTACGCTCTTCAATGAAAAACAAATTCAACTGAATGAACTTTTTGTCAGTAGGCCTATCTGCGTTTTTTTCTGCAAACTTTGTGTTACAACAATATACACAAAGTATTTTAATTATAAATAAAGGCCTGTACAATATCTCAAAATAAGTAAGAGATGCTGTTTTGCAGAAGCAATACGAAAGGAATGAAAATCCTGTCATTTACTCACCCTCATGTCGCTCCAAACTCATATGACTTTTTCATCCGTGAAACAAAAGTATGAGGGATGAGAGGATGGTGATTGTAACTGTCAAGCTCCAAAAAAGCACATAAAGTGCCATAACTGTAGTCCATTTGATTCGTGGGCTATATTCCAAGTCGTTCGATTGCTTTGCTTAAAAAAGACAAAAAAATTAAAGCTATTATGCACACGCGCACTTTTCAAAAATGTCACTTATTGAGGACGTGCTAAAATGTATATATATTTAAATAGAATGGAAGATATAGATTGTACTGCATGTTAGCTTGCTTATTGTGCCCAAGAGCATAATTTATTTAAGTCCATATATCTTACTAACAAGAAACTATGCTTCTAACCACAGGTCGAGAGCTGTAGTTCCTACCACTTAAGTTTGCGACGCTGTTTGCGAATGTTTGTTTGAACTATGGTTTCGGGAAACACCGAACGCCGGCTCACTTGCGTATCTTAAAGCGCTTGAACGCACCCCCTCCGCCAACTACAATGTCCAATAGTAAAACATCAGAATAGTCGAAAAATTGTGAAATATTGGGTGGTGTGTACTGACGAATGTTTAGCAATTCGTCACTGCTGAAACTGATTGTAGGAATATATAACTAAAAACAGGACAAACTAACAAAAACAACTGTGGAGTTCCACGCCGAGGCGGCCATCCGTGGTGCCATCTTGGAGATTAATGTTCAAAATTATACTAATATATGTATGTATATAATATATACATATATATTATTAGACTCTCTGGGATCCCAAACATAAAAAGTCAGCCAGTTTGATCAGTGGCATTTTCCTTATTTCCCAATGATAATGAAAATAAGAAAAGTCTCATAAAACAGCAGTCTTAATATGACACGATGCTTGTTGCACTACAAAGTATCCGTAAATATCCGCATGTAGTGCAATAGTTCAAAATGGCTTTGCCTGGTTCTTTCCTACAGTGCAAAAATGGCAATTTTATGGTCAGAGGATGACGAGTAACAATGTCTCAATTCGTGAGGGGATTACTCTTGCTTTGCTCAGTTTATCATTCTTCCTCTGTCCCATATTGGGGCGAGGACTTGTGAGGATTTGTTAAACTCTGCAGTAGGACAGGACCACTAGATAGAGCCCCACTAAGCATCTTTGGCAAGAAAACTTAAGTAGAAAAGAAAGAAGGAAAGTAGGAAGAAAAAGCGTTGAGCTTGGCTTTGAAGACCAAGCAGAGGGCTTGTCTAATCCGGCAGGCAGATTTAAGCACAAAGAGGAAACTAGCACAGACACAATGGTGAAAAGAGAGAGAATAGAAGAATCTTGTGATATAGGCTTCCACAAAGCATTTCTCTCCATACCTTCTCTCTATGTTCACTTTTTTTCATCTTTTACACCACACCCTCTAACTTTTGCTCTCGCACTTGCTTTCTTTCTGTCTTATTTCTTTTTATTCTGATAAACTTGCTTGCTTTCAGCTCTCTCCGTATGTCAGGAAGTGAGAATCTTAAGTGCTCCGTGTTCCAAGCATCTACATGTCTCCCAGGCTGAGTGACATTAATGGTCTCTTTCTCTTTTTCCTTCCTTAACGTGCCGCAATGGTTGGCAAGCAAAGCTGCAGCCCATCTGGAGAATGAGAAAAGGGACATGGGAGGGGGGCATATCAGAGGTAAAAGTGCTGGAGGTTCATATGCCATTCCCTCAGTACTTGGATCTGGGCTTAATGAATCATACTGCCTCTTATAGCGGCATAGCCTCAAATGATGAGTTCTAGCAATGGGAGTTCTCCGAGGCTCCTGCCACATTCCAGCAATCCCGGGGCCCGCCTTAGCGAGGACACAAGTGGCCCCGGCACTGCCTGCAGGAGGATGCCTGGGCTCTAATGCAGCTCAGACCATGAGGATGACAGGAGGGAGAGGAGGAGGAGGCTGTTTGACAGAGCTTGCTTTGCCTCCAGCGCTAATTACCACAAACATTAAAGCCTGATGGGCAGCATAAGGAAATGAAAACACATTACCCATACATGTTTTGTTCAAATGCTGTCATTTTGTATTTGATTTTAAAAACCCGTAAGAGCACACTGTAAAAGCAAACACTTTTCAAGTATTTCTCATTTAGTACATTATTCCTCACTAGCATTGCTAAATATTGAAACAAACATTCAAATGCCCCTCCCAGTTGACAGATTGTTTACAGCTTGCGAAAAGCATCTGTGCGCACTTGTGAATTAGAATCCCTCTTTTGTCGCCAAGCATTTTGGTCCCATTTTCTGTAGCCATAATGGCGCTCATTAATGCAAAACATGATGGGCGCTTAACAAATGATGAGCCCTGACACCAGAGCTGTGCAGGACACTTCCAATTTTTTTAGACCCCGTCCAAAAAGCTTGCAGAATATCAACCTTGCTGAATCTGTGCCATCAAATTAGGCAGAGACAAATAAAGAAAAGAACATGGCAGAGTGCCAAACCTTGTAGGAAACAACAACTTGTTTTTCTACAGTTCAAAATTAAGGTCTCTTACTTTTTCACATAGGATTTCTGTCACCGTGCTAATAATTTTTTTTAAATGTATAGGACATTTCTTAATAAATTGACATCTTTTCATTTTAGAAGTTAGTGCAGAGCACCTGTAGGCCAAAATGGCAACATCCAATCAAAGCAAAGGAATGTTAAAACAACTGAACAACTGATTCCTATTTTTCCCAGAGTTATTATTATTTTATCCCTATAAATGGGGATATGAAAATGTATTGCATAACAGGAACATTATTTTCTTATGTTTCATTTAGCTTTTGTCAAAATAGCTATTAATCTCTGTATTATCTGTGTTTAAATGTGTTTAGTTGCATAAATATGTCTGTGTGGGGATGAGTGGGTGCATGAGTGTTGATTCAGTGTCAAAAAGCCCTTTTTTAAAGCTGATTTATATATATATGTGTGTGTGTGTGTGTGTGTGTGTGTGTGTGTGTGTGTGTGTGTGTGTGTGTGTTCTCACAGTTTCTATGGGAACTCTATTGTGCACAGGTGTATATTCATTAAACACAAAGAAACAACCTCCCACTTTAAAAAGAGATATGTAATGAGCCAATCAGGGTGTGTGCTGTTTATAAAACAGCGCTATGAAGCAGATGAAAGTAATAAATCAGTGTACAACCGAGTGAGGAGGGAGCGAAAGCCTTTTAGCAGCATTCAGTGAATGATGCATTCAGTGCCTTTCTGCTTGATTTAAAGCAGCCTTGTCCAACAACCTTGGGCTTTTGTTTAACAGCATAAACTAGACAGTACTCAATTGGATCAGATAATTTAAGAGTGACATAACAGCCTTTGCATAATCTCTTAAAATGTGAAGAAGGAAAAGAAGAAATAGTTTAATTCTCCTATATGAGGAGAATTACAACCTATAGATCCTTGAACAATATTGAAATCTTTGTTCGTTTCATCCTGCCTGCATCTGGAATCTGGGGCTCCCTCTTCTTCTGTCAATCTATCTCAGCTCCGTCAGTGGAGGGAGGCATTTATGACTACATCTCAGGTTAGGATGGGAGGGGCAAGGGGCACTAAAACCAGGCAGATTTCCCTTGTGAGATTAATGGCACGGTGAATCATAGCTGGTGTCATCGCAGGGCGACAGGCTGGCGTTCCCCCTGGCTGCGGCTCATTTAAAAGTGGTAGAATCCCAAGCGGCATTGACGGCGTGTATCCGCAATCCAAGCACAGTACTGACAGCTGCATTAGGAACTGCCACACTCACTTCTCTTTAAAAAGTATTTTCCTCCTCCTCCTTTTTTGTCTCTCTAATACGACCCTCTATTTTCTGACCAAATCATTTTTCTTTCACCATCTTCCTATAAATTCTCTAAAATATGCCAATTTCATTTGCGTTTTAAATATCTGCTTTTTGCCTTTCTTCTATTTTGTTTCCCTCCATTTTCTCTGTTTCATTTATTTGAAATGGCATATTCATAGAGTGATTTCCAAATAACATATTTGTGCCATTCATCATTCATTCATCAGGTGGTCATGTGAAGACAGACACTACTGTTTAAAAGTTTGGGGTCAGTAAGATTTTTAAAGTTACATACATACAGTACATTTATACATACATAATATTTTAAATTAATCAAATGTGAGAGAGAAAAGACAAAAAAAATCTATATTTTACATTTTTACTGTATTTATTTTTCCTTCAAAAACACTGAAAAATCCTCCCAACTCCAAGCCTTTTACCAGTAGTATTGAATTGGCAATATTTGATGCCAACTTTTTTGGCACTACAATTTTAATAGCTTCAAGCACAAGTTATAATGCTGCATTTTCAAGGTAAAAATCAGATTCATAATAAGCACTGTTGCCTTTAATATACCAGTTTTGAGTGTTCTGCCCTTCGGATTGATAGGGCAATATTTTCTCGTTATATCGACATAACAAGAGTTGTTTTCTCGTTATACCGACTTAATTTTCTCGTTATATCTACATAACAAGAGTTGTTTTCTCGTTATAACGACTTATTTTCTCGTGATCTCGGCATAAAAAAAGTTGTTCTCTAAGTTACAAAACTGCGCCAACAGGTGGCCCTATTGACCTGAATATAACTGATGGGGTGTTGTAGGCTATGCTGTATGTCCACTTTCTTGTACGCGTTTTGGGATAGAATATGAACGACCTCGTGATCGCTATAATTTGTAAAGGATTGTTCATTAGGCTACTAACATTTAATTCATTCATAAATGTTAAATGCTTGAATCAATATGACTATTTTGTGTATTAAGTTCTTGCTAGATGCATGAGTTTCACCAATGCGTTCTGTGTCATAAAATAATAATGCATGGCCGCTTAGAACTTCCGTATAGATCAGATCCTTCCATGCTGCATTAATAAATTTATGATGGATAAATACCAGGAAGTGAGCTTCGATCAGGACTTAACTTGAAAGTATCACTAGACAAACAAAACTGCAGGAGATTTATTTTGCATCAGAACCAGAAAACTTCAAGTAGGAGTGGTGGGAGAGAAAAGTTGTCAGACATTTTCATGGTCTCTACCTGACTAAACAACTCTCCAAGTCTTCTCTGCATCAGCACCATTTTCCAAGCCTGAGGAAATGTGCCTCCCTTTGAGAGATGAGAGATGTGGCAGGCTCCGCTAAAATGAGTCTGAGTTGCTAGGCTGTCTATCCCCCTGCGTCGTTATGTCTCTCTAATGTGCCTCAGACCCTCTGCACGTCTCTCTCTTCTCTGTCTTTTAGTTGTCGCTTTATCACCTGCGCATTCTATACCTTTTAGTTCTCTTTTCATTTTCCCCTTGTTTATTTCTCGTCTTCGCTCTCATCTTTTCGCCAGCCCTTCTAACGCTCGTTCCTTATACCTCCCCCTCTCTTTCTCTCCCTCTCTCTGATTCATAGCCACAGGCCCCTCTTCAGAGCATTCGCTCATTTTGCTGTGCAGGTGTGCATCTGCGATATCCAAATGTTTCACTCACTCCTTTTGCGAAATGTAAGAAACAAGCTTGTGAGGGCTCACCGCCAAAGTTGCGCTCCCCTTCCTCTGCTCTGCCTTTCAGTCAGTATCTAAACCTTTCCAGAGCTTTGGCTCCCAACCACTCTCTGCACTGCCGCTGATTGACAGGTAATATGTTCGCTGAAATAAGGTTTTATTCTCCCTGTCAGGATTTTCTTTATGATTTACTGTTGGGCTTCCGAGTTAAACTTGTAATTAGTTCACCCCCCAGTGTCATGCATGCAAGAGGTCATCTAAAGTGCTTCTGTCCTTCTGTCATGATCAGTATGAGGTGTAGTAACTGGAAGTAGCAATTATACAAAAATAACTATTGTACATTTTTCAGTGGCTGAAAATACAATCTAGCCATGTAGCTTGACAAAGTACTACTACATGTGCTGCAACACTTTTTTGTTAAGTTTTAGTGTACTATACATGCAGCCGAACAGAGTAAGAAAATAATCAAATGTTTTCGGTTTAACTGCCCTCTGTCATAATTCATGCAGCACTGAGAACGTCTGATTCATTCTGGTGAATCACTTCATTCTAATGGTTCACGTAAACGAACCAATTCACAAATTCAAACAGTCTCTACACAGCATATACTGTATATGTAGGTTTTTTTTAGCTAAACTTTTGCTGCTGATGTTTTTGGCTCTGTTACAAAAAAAATATTCTGGATTTTGTTTGTGTATTTAGTAAAAATGTATCTGTTCAAGTAGCATTGCCATTTAAAAGTGTAGGGTTGATTAGATTTTAATATATTTTTGAAAGAAGTATCTTATGCTCGCCAAGGCTCCATTTATTTGTTCAAAAATACAGTGATAATGTAAAATATTATTACACTTTAAAATAAGTTTTCTATTATAATATAATTTTTAAATGGAATTAATTGTAATGACAAAGGTGAATTTACTCAGCCATTACCCAGTTTCCAGTGTCACATGATCCTTCATAAATCATAAGTTGAAAATAGTTGTGCTGCTTAATATTTTGTGGAAACCATGATACATTTATTTTTTCAGGACTCTTAAGAGCATTTATTTGAAGCATATTTTGTATAACAATGTAAATGTGTTTACTGTCATTTTCAATCAATTTAATTCATTCTTGCTGAATTAAAAGAAAAAAAAATCTGTACTGACCCCAAACTTTTGTAGTGTATGACTCTGATTAAATTATATAATCAGATAGTTGTATATTTATTGTAATCTCAAAACACGTTAATGGAATGTTTTTTAGGCATTACTGCTAGGCAATAATAACTTGCAGTACATGAGTCAGCTAACAGATTCATTAAATGATTCACTCGACTGACTCAAACATACAATCACTTGTGGGTTTGTGAGTTTCGAGGTACAAAAGTTACCTCTTCTAAACTTTTTTTGTTTTGTTTTCAGGGTTTCAATAAAAAGATACCGGCATCCTCCTTAGGGGTTTAACAATGACTACTAACCTTAAAAACAGTAGTTTGTCATTTCATTTCTTCCGCCTTTGTTGAGCAAAACAGTCTTCAAGACGGCCTCTTTATTGTGAAGTAATTCCTGTATCTTAAGTGTCATTTAATTCCAGTTTGATTGCTTTCTAAACATTGCTGTCATTACAATACAAGAGACTGTCTCTTTTGTTACAGAGTGCTACAATTCATTACTGCGAACAGCTGCACACATGCACTGAAGCAATTAAAACAATGAGACGCTCTCCTTGAGAAGATTCCATCAGTATGAAGCGACACATGAAGGTTACTACATTTAGGCAAGCACTGTCTGTGCACGTAGATTCTCATGAAGGAATAAAAAGCTTTTTATTCCTGTTCTGTACTTGTTTGCCTTTCATTGTGCTGCTCAGAAACATTACTTCCTTCTTTTATATGTATGCCTTTTAGCAAGCATATTATGTCCCCGTTAATAAAAGGAATGATTAGGAAACACGTTTAAGTTTCAAAAATGATTTTTAAAACTGATTCATTATTTGTAGTTGTTATGCCAATGACGGATTTGTCTTTTGGATTAAGCTTTTACACAATAACACGAACAAGTGACAGGCAGCTAGTCTTGCATGAACTTTTTTACACTGTTTTTCATGTTTCCACATTAAATTAATTCCACAGCAATATTCTCTCTCCAACTATGTTCAGAAATCAAAATTTTGGGGAGTTTGGAGTAGCATAGAAACAGAATAACCTTATACTTTCCATGAGTGGGATACAAAATATGACCTGAAACTCAAATTTTGAAGCCATTTTACAACAAATGTCAGTAAAAAAAAAAAAGTCAAAATGTAATTTTCCTTCAGAAAATGTAGGTTGTCCAGTTGTTAACATCAGTTAGTAAAATACTGCTCATTGTTAGTTCATGTTAGCTCAAGTCCATTAAATAATATTAACACATACAATTGTTGATTTTATTAATGTATGAGTAAATGCTAAAATTAACATTTACTACAGTTAATAAATGGTTTAGAAGTAGTTCTCATTGTTAATGTTAACGTAATGTATTTAACTAATATTAACAAATGGAACCTTGTTGTAAAGTGTTACCAGTAAATGTTGTTTTTATTCATTTTATATGAAGTTATAGGACAGAATTTATATGAGGTTATAGGCATATGTCTAAAAACTGTTTAAATCACTGTTTATAAATAACATTAAATAATTTAACTTTAAAAAATCCATAAAATTACATCTATAAAATGTTTTAAATGTATTTTTTTTTGGTTAAGACTGGTTCGTTTGAGTTTGTTACATTATATTATATTATTATTTTTCCCTACTATGAATTGAACATCTTAAAAAGGACATTGGTTTAGAGTGCAAATCTTTTTTGTTTTTGTAATAGATATTTTGGTCTTGACACCTGTATCAGTGGTTGTTGCATTGATGTGGATAGTCTTTGTGGATCTCGAGTGAAAACAGGACCAAGTCTCCATGCGTTTCTTTTCCGTACCTGTCACCTTATATCGCTGGTCCCTAAAAATTCTCTTCTCTGATCTTCTGGTACTGTCAAAAGAATGTGTGTGTGTAAGAGAGAGGTAGAAAGCAGTCAAGGTGGGAAGAAAACTGTAGGTGCATGAAAGAAATAGCATGCAGGTGAATTAAGACAGAGGTGAGAGCGGGCCATCAGCTCTGCTCACCCTAAACTGACAGATTTGTGCCTAAGATTAAGTGTGTGTATAATGTCAGACCCTGCAAAATGACAACATTAAGCAAGACATATAAACATGCTCAGAGAAGAAAATCTGTATTTTTAAGGTGAACTGCACTCGGTATATTAAAGCAGCTGTCAGCCGTGCAGTGAGCAGGATTTGGCAAAGCATTTGAATTAGCTTGGTTACTAGGGTTTATTTAAGTCTCGGACCTTGGGAATAGCAGGGTACAGAGGACAGCAGAAATAGTTAAAATTGTCTCACACCTTTCTGATTCCTCAATTTGCCCAAATAATTGGAAACCATGGCAACCACATTACCTTGTAATACCAGATGGTGGGGCTGAAATTCCCAGTCTGGATTTTTTTTTTCTTTTTCCTCATAATCATGGCAAACAATATTTGTCGGAGGCTCAGAGAGATGAAATGGTGAAATGCTATGTTTGGTCTTCCAAATACAGCTTTGACCTGTTCACAATATATAAGCATTTTTCACAAAACATGGCATTTTGACATGCACTTTAAATACCGCTATTGTGTTTGGAGCGCCATCATGTATCAAAACAGGCACCCGGGAAATCCTGTCACTGTGTTTATCATTACAACTGCTTAAAAATTGAAATGCGGTACTTATTTGATGTGAAACACATCATGCACAAAGTGTCATGTTACACCGCTGCCAGCTCATTTCTCCCCTCCTCCTTTTCAGACAGGACACACAAGCGGTAAATTATCAGTTGCCTATAAGTAATTATCTCTCTCGCACACAAGAGATTTATTTAGGAGTCTCAGTTTAATATATGATGGTTTGCTATGCACAACCACTCCGTGTTTTGTACGAATGTCTTAATAAGTGTGCAGGATAAAGGTGATATAAAAGATGATTTCACACCAGAAAATGTATTTTAACCAATCGTCTTGTCATATTGTACCTGCCTGAGATGTCATAAAAGACACCCTTTTAAAAAATACAAAAAAGGCCTAGTTTGTATCTTAAATTTTTCAATTTCTTGATAAAATTACTTAAGAACATCAGCTGTTCTGTTCATATATATTGAGTCATATAATTTGAGAATTTATGTATAAATATTTCATGAAATATAAATTTATTTAATAATAATAATATACATTTATATATTATAAATTATTAGTATTTATTATATTTATTAATATAAATTATTACTATTTATTAAAAAAAAACATTTTGGAAAACTATGGATAACACTTTAGGTCCCATTAGTTAACATTAGTTAATGTATTAACATTTTGGGGAATACATTTGTTACAGTGTTTATTCATCTTTGCTAACATTAGTTAATAAAAAATACAACTTTTAATTGTTGGTTCATGTTAGCTCAGGTCCATTAAATAATATTAACAGATTCAGCTTTTGATTTTAATAATACTTTAGCTACCTGATTGTAATATTTGAAACATGCATTTTCTGTTAAGCTGCATTGAAACGAAAATCATAAAAAGCACTATACAAATTACATAAATTGCACAAATTACATAAATTGAACTAAGCATTAAGTATAATAAATGCTTTAGGAGTGTTTTCCATTGTTAGTTCATATTGACTAATTTATTTAACAAATGGAACCTTATTTTAAAGTGTTACTGAACTATATCTTGTTAAACAATTAACATGCTTCAGGTTTTTCAGTAATTAAATTTGATGTGAAATATGTTTCATATACAGAAAAAAATTTAACTTATCAAGTCACATTAGTTTTCTAAAATCTAAAATAATTACTGATATCATCACACAATTATGATATGATTATGTTTCCCCTGTCATCATAAAATATCATAAGTGTAAATGAAACCCAATAGTGATTTTTGTGGCAGATGAAGAGGTGTCTTTCTCTTTTTAACAAGAGAGCAGATTGTGTGAAACACAAAGCCTACGCTACAGACTGAATCAAAGCCTCAGCAGCCTGATGGTGTAGATAACCACAGCTCACACCACTAATACCTGCTCTATGCGTCTTCAACAGGCCCTCTTAATTAACACCTGGGAAAACTAAAATCCTCTCTGGAGGCATGCTGCTTAAAAACCATGAGGCATATACTATACTTGTTTGTGCCAGTTAGTTAAATATAAGCTGTGCATGCCCTCTTTTCTTGTGTCATGCTGTCAGTCCATTGTATAGTAGTTCACCCTCATAGTTTCACCATGACAGGGAGCAGAATAGACTGTTTCCTGGCTGCCCGTTTCAATAGATTAAAAAGCAATAGAATAAAAAGTCAACCTTGAGGTCCGTAAATGCTGCAAATGCTGAGAAACAGAAAAAGAACAGAACTTTCTTTTCATCTAAGGTCTTGAGTCTGAATGACAGTTTGATGTCAGTTTATAAGGATTTCTAAAAGAAATTTAGAGGAGATAGTTCATCTTGTCCTGACTAGCTGTCTCAGTTGTTACACTTGTTGTTTTGAAAGTTGATTTCTGTACAGGCACATTAAGTTTTGGCAATATCAAATAAAAAAATGAAAAAGACAAACACCTATATAATTTGTTTTAGAATTTTGCTCAGAAAAAATATATACAATTTTATGCAGTGACTTCTATAGTATCTTTTTTTCATACTATGGAAGTCAGTGGGGACCAGCTAGTGTTTTTGGGTGAAATATCCCTACAAACAGCCTCTCACAGGCTTTTCAGATAAATGTAAACAGTAAAAAATTATTTAAAAAATATAAATACATTTTAAATGTTTGTAACAGTAAAACTGTAATAAAATAAAATAAAATAAAAATTACAACATATGAGACATATGTAACAACTTACACTAGTGACATCTGTCCCTGTGTAGCCTTCTTCTAGCCATAATGTTTTCTTTCAGTATTTTTTCAAGGATTTTAAATATTTAGATGCAAATTAGTTTTTGTTTACCAACAGGGTACATAAATCACGAGTGATTGATTGGCTCATCATCAAGGAAGCTGGATGGGATTTAATATGAGGTAAAAGTCCTGTGGGATATATGAGAAAGTACAAAGAAATTATTTACATTTTTTTTATAATATTTTTAAATTATTATAAAATTATTTAAGTGATACATCAACTTTCATACAGTAATATAAACAATAAAAAAAATAAAAAAGGAAATGTGTAATTGTTCCTTTAAGAAAATATTAAATATTAATCAAATAAAATATTAAATAAATATTAAATGCCACTATAAAATATTTAATTAGCCTAGTATTAAAAGAGCTTGGATGGGTAAATGGAAGATAACTGACCTGCATGGATTTCCTTCTCTGTTTTGTTTTCTTTGGCTGGTTTGAAAATTTGAGCGAGCCCGTTGAGCACACCAGCATCCAAAACACATTTGTTGGTGACCAGCATGGCTGTTCTTTTCCAGCAGGGGAGATGGATGGGTATATTAATGTACTGAACAATAAGAGAGATGTGAAACAGCCTTTGTTTTTCCCTTGAGCTATTTTTGATATTTCTGTGAAGCTTGCATTCATTGTGTTCTGAGTAACAATTTACAAAACAACTTTGCTTTAGGTCAATAATTTTTATTTCCCACTCAGCATGTTGCATGTATGTGAATGTGTGACTAAGGCTGGATATTGATGTGTATTTGCAGGCGGAGCCCCAATGCTGGGTTCATCTGTTTGGTAATACTGTGTCTGTTCCAGTGAATGTGGTCCACTTACTGAGCACGAGTAAAGACTAATAAAACATATGCAATAAATAAGTGAAAACATCTTTTTTTTTAAGGTTTTCAACAAACAAAGGGATTGTTCTTCATTTCATTTGTTGAATGGAAGGGCTTAGCAGAATGCCCAGGATAATATGGTCTAATATACAAGATGAAGATGAAACTGGTACTAAAATGTGCTCACTCATGAGTGAAAGAAAAAGAACAAATGCAGTTGTGCTTGTCTCTGAGAGCATTCAGTTAAACTTGATCACTTGATCACAAAAAAACTAAAAGTTTTTCCAAAGTTTAAGCTCAAACCCCATGTGAACAGGAAAATTATGGCCTGGGGAAAAATGCCTCTGCTAGGGAAAGGAAGAAATTGAAAGAACACCCAAGATGTCACTGTATGAAGAAGGTGCTCATAAATATTAATTATCTTATGCTGATGTTGCTGATATTCCATATTCATTTGGCACTGAGATACAACATCAAGCCAGTTTAATGTTTGCTAATATATTTTTACATAATTTGGGTCATGTTTGTTTTTGAACATACTTTTATCTTTACACCTGCCAGAATACACAAACTCAAAGGTAAAGTTTGTTTTGGCATGTTAAATGTGTGACAAATAAGCACCATACTTGAAAAGAGCATTTTGATTATCCAATAACTTTGGAATGAAATTAATTTCATTGATTTAATTGAAAAAAATAATTTCATTTGGCTAAAAAAATCTGAAGTTACATTTGGAGAGTACATAATGGTACCTCACAAAAGCAAGAGGTTATTTCATTTCTTAGGTGCTTTATGCATTTATGAAAGACAGAAAGAAAGAAGCCCTGAATTGCAAGACGAAAAGTATTTTTCTCTCTTTAAAACATTGTTTTATATTTTTTCTAAAAAACGTTTTGTTTTGTCTTTTGAAGAGAGAAAAAGTTTTAAAGAGAAAAAAAATTTGAAGTGAGAAAAAAAATTGAAGAAATGTTTTTGAAGAGAAAAAAAAGTTATAGAAGAGAGGTTTTTCTACAGAAAAAAAGTTTTTGTCTCTTCTTTCTTAATTTTTTTCTCTCTTTTCAAAAAATGTTTGCCTCTTCAAGAACTTTTTTTATTTTTATTTTTTTTGTGAGAGAGAGAGAGAGAGGTAATCTTAGGATTTAGGCTCAGGAAGGATAGTTTTTGTCTCTTCTTTCTTAATTTTTTTCTCTCTTTTCAAAAAATGTTTGCCTCTTCAAGAACTTTTTTTATTTTTATTTTTTTTGTGAGAGAGAGAGAGAGAGAGAGAGAGAGGTAATCTTAGGATTTAGGCTCAGGAAGGATATAAGACCTATATATTTTTCCCCCAACCTTGATTTTTATTTTTTTTGTTTGTTTCATGTTGTGGTTCAGGGCTTCCGTACTACACGACTAGAGAAAACACAGAACAAAAAAGCAGGAAACCTTCATCACTTATAATACACTGGGCTCGATCAGACTATCCATGAGTGGGGATACAAAAATGCAGAAAAATTATTTTTCACAAAAGCCCTGGAGCTGTCAAAAGTATGCCAGATGACACAGTTTACATAATCCAGGGGACTTTGCTGACAAATAAAAATAGACATCTAGGTGCAAGTAACAGAAAAATAATACACTTAGTTCATTTACATATACTACTGACATTGTAACCATAAAAAGTTGGTTGAAAAATAGCGAGCTTACACTTTAAAAGGTAGACCACCATCCGTGTAATAATGAAATGCAATATGTTTGAGAACAAGCAACATCTAGTAAGATAGAATCTACACTGACTTGAACCTCATTCCTGAAATGAAGTCTTTCAGAGAGAATTGTGGTCAGTGGTGCGCAGTACTGAACTAACATCCAAATATGCAAGGAAAAAGATGCTACGATGTCAGAGGGTGATAAAGTCTGACTATCTAGCGCTAGAACATAGCATATGTCATTTCTGTGCACGGATGGGCACAACTGGAGAGCAACAGAATTGTTCAGTACCTTGGAGATGAAATGAAATTTTGAAATGGGGTAATAATTTGCCAAATCACACTGATCAACATTTAGTTTCTTAATTAGGGAATTAATGACTCCCCTTTTAGGAGTTCTTCACATGTGACCAAGTAGAAGCGACAAGTTAACTAGCTTTAGCAATTTTTTTTTTCTTAAATAGGTTTAATTTTCTCATGCAGGAGTTTCCTGAAATCATTACTGCTTCTGAAGAAATGTGAAGCTCAGTTACTGGCAGGATTCAAGTCTGTTTGTTCGCTGTATTGGAAAGGAATCTAATATTATTCTTATTATCAATTATAATGTAAAAGCATGTTAATCCAAATATGTCTGTAATTAAAACATATTTTTTTCAATTTGAAAATCATTAATTTAGGACAATCTATGCCCCAGCTTGTTTTAGTGCTGTTAATTTTGCTATCTATATAGTTATTCTTTGTAGTTGGAGTGACTGCATATACTGTATATTTTAAAAAGTTTTAAGGTAACACTTTACATTAAGGTTCCCTTTATAAAGGGTTGTAAAGGTGTTATTAAATGACTAATAACTCACTTACAAATGCATTATAAATAATTGATATGTATATGTCTGTAATTAAAACATATTTTTTTCAATTTGAAAATCATTAATTTAGGACAATCTATGCCCCAGCTTGTTTTAGTGCTGTTAATTTTGCTATCTATATAGTTAATCTTTGTAGTTGGAGTGACTGCATATACTGTATATTTTAAAAAGTTTTAAGGCAACACTTTACATTAAGGTTCCCTTTATAAAGGGTTTGTAAAGGTGTTATTAAATGACTAATAACTCACTTACAAATGCATTATAAATAATTGATATGTATTTACAAATGCATGAATAAAAGGGTGATTTTGATGCAATACCTGCCAAATAGTGAGCCATTTTTTACTCACATGTTATAAATGCTTAACAAATATATTTATTAATACTTATTTCACTCAAAAACAGATTCCTGATTATATTCAATATGCGGAAAAAATTTACTATTTCAGCAAGACTAAAGGGTGTTGTATTTGTGGTTTTCTCATTTGTATCTCATGACTCATGTCGCTAAATTTTTCTTACCAGAATCTACTCTGTACCTTACCCATGATTCTCCACAAAGGTTCATGATCCCTATCCACAGCAATGATTAGAAACCCATATATTTTGTTTATCAAGATGAAATTATCATCTTGATTTTTATTTTGGGGGGATAATCATAAAAGCACAACCATGACTTGATGAGATATTAATATTAAAGGGGTCATATGATGTTGCTAAAAAGAACATTATTTTGTGTATTTGGTGTAATGCAATGTGTTTATGCGGTTTACGGTTCAAAAAACACATTATTTTCCATATAATGTACATTATTGTTTGTCCTCTATGCCCCGCCTTTCTGAAACGTGTCGATTTTTACAAAGCACATCGAACACCCATTACAAACGAGGCATTTGTTGCATCCAGTGGGGACATAATTACTGATTATAATGACTTATACTGTGTTTTTACGCATTGTTTTGCGTATTGCGCCGCGTAAACATAAAACCATGTCTGCATTTGGGATCGGAGAAATGACAAACAACAAGCGCTACTCTACACTGCTCAAACACGTGTTTGAATCGTCAGTGGCAAGTTCTTTAAATATAAAAAACGTACTTACAGGCTGTGAGTCAGAAGTGCCAGACTGTCCTTGCAAAGTTGGAACTGCCCAACTTTATACTAACACTATGTCCTCTTTTGGAAGGCCAAACAAATTATTTTCGCTTTCCCAATGAAACACACAGCGGCTTGAGTGAGCGGCGCCCGGCGGATTCGACGAAGGAGGCTTGTGGCGACCACGTGATGGCTGGACTCCGCTTCGTCCACGGTGAAAGCCGATCTGGCAATTGACAGCGCGACGTTAAAATAATACTACAGCGAGAATAAAAGTTACGCCTTCTTTCTTAGCGTGAACATTTAGGGCGGCGTTATGCAAATCTTCCCACACAGTGACGTAGATATCTGTGGGCGTGCTTAAACGAGGCATTTTAGGAGGGCGTGGACAAGTCTTAACTTTTATAAAGAATATCTCTTTGGATTTGAGACTTTAGTCTTTGCAACTTTACAGATCTTCTTTATGCACCAAGAGCTTGTAACACTCCAAAGAGAAAGGAAAAATTTGAATCGCATCATATGGCCCCTTTAATGTAAAGTGAACACCTGTGAACCAGTTATTAATGAGTTGTAAACATTAATAACATCTAAAAGTGAACCTTAATGTAAAGTGATCACCTGTGAACCATTTATTAATGATCTATAAACGTTAATAACCTGCAAATGTGAATCTTAATGTAAAGTGAACACCTGTGAACCATTTATTAATGAGTTACAAACATTAGTAACATGTGAAAGCGAACCTTAATGTAAAGTGAACATCTGTGAATCAGTTATTAATGAGTTATAAACATTAATAACCTGCAAAAGTTAACCTTAATGTAAAGTGAACACCTGTGAATCATTTATTAATGAGTTACAAATGATCGTAACATGTGAAAGCGAACCTTAATGTAAAGTGAACATCTGTGAGTCAGTTATTAATGAGTTATAAACGTTAGTAACCTATAAATGTGAACCTTAATGTAAAGGGAACACCTGTGAACCATTTATTAATGAATTACAAATGCTCGTAACCTGTAAAAGTGAACCTTAATGTAAAGTGAACATCTGTGAATCAGTTATTAATGAGTTATAAACGTTAATAACCTTCAAAAGTGAACCTTAATGTAAAGTGAACTGCTGTGAGCCATTTATTAATGAATTACAAACATTAGTAGCCTGTGAAAGCAAACCTTAATGTAAAGTAAACACCTGTGAACCATTTATTAATGAGTATTAAACATTAGTAACCAGTCAAAGTGAACTTTAATGTAAAATGGAAACAATAATGATTTATTTATTGATTGATTGATTATTATTGCACACACAAAAAAAGTTAGTATTTTCTGGTGAAATAAATTGTATTGTTGTTGCATTTCATTATCAAACAACTTTCAACTTGAAACAAAAAGATGAATCTTTTCTTTTACAGCACACTGGAACATTACTGAGCATAACTTCACACAAAAAAGTAAACTCACATTATAACTAAGCATCAAATATATACAACAAAAATATTTGATAAATGCAAAATCAATAAAGGCACCTAAATATTTGTATTTTATCTAATTTAACAGTTTTGAGAAAATAATTAAACCAATGACTGAAAGCACCATTACAAAACATCGTATTAATAAGCAATCAGTAATTACTTTTTGATATCATGATAAAGCCCACTGTAACTTTATTTGTTCATCAACACTCGCAGTAACGTTACCTGCGCGGGAGCTAACCGTCCGCGGAGCGCCAGAGTGGTTATTTATTTGTATGGTAACTGAATAATTAAACTAACAAAGCTATTACACATATAAACACTTGAACAATATACTCTGCAGTGTCACCTCACAGTTAGCTGAGCAGTAAAATTAATAAACACAATGTGAGAGCACGCTTCAGAGCACGTTAGAACAATTCTAACAGCGTGACGACGACTTCTTTTTAAACGTGACTTTACATCAGATGCTTGCTAGCTCCATTTACAGGCTTTGGTGACACACTGGCAACTACAGACACACCGGCTTTGGTGATATGATCCTGAAAGAATATAATAAAAATGCATTATATGCAATGAAAATCATTTTTATTAGTAGTAGTAGCTATATACTTCTAAAAATATATATATATATATATATATATATATATATATATATATTTTTAGAAGTATATAGATACTACTACTAATAAAAATGATTTTCATTGTATATAATGTATTTTTATTATATACTCTCTGGTTAA
>NW_015505694.1:251654-337790 GCF_001515645.1 Sinocyclocheilus grahami
GAACCTTAATGTAAAGTGAACATCTGTGAATCAGTTATTAATGAGTTATAAACGTTAATAACCTTCAAAAGTGAACCTTAATGTAAAGTGAACTGCTGTGAGCCATTTATTAATGAATTACAAACATTAGTAGCCTGTGAAAGCAAACCTTAATGTAAAGTAAACACCTGTGAACCATTTATTAATGAGTATTAAACATTAGTAACCAGTCAAAGTGAACTTTAATGTAAAATGGAAACAATAATGATTTATTTATTGATTGATTGATTATTATTGCACACACAAAAAAAGTTAGTATTTTCTGGTGAAATAAATTGTATTGTTGTTGCATTTCATTAGCAAACAACTTTCAACTTGAAACAAAAAGATGAATCTTTTCTTTTACAGCACACTGGAACATTACTGAGCATAACTTCACACAAAAAAGTAAACTCACATTATAACTAAGCATCAAATATATACAACAAAAATATTTGATAAATGCAAAATCAATAAAGGCACCTAAATATTTGTATTTTATCTAATTTAACAGTTTTGAGAAAATAATTAAACCAATGACTGAAAGCACCATTACAAAACATCGTATTAATAAGCAATCAGTAATTACTTTTTGATATCATGATAAAGCCCACTGTAACTTTATTTGTTCATCAACACTCGCAGTAACGTTACCTGCGCGGGAGCTAACCGTCCGCGGAGCGCCAGAGTGGTTATTTATTTGTATGGTAACTGAATAATTAAACTAACAAAGCTATTACACATATAAACACTTGAACAATATACTCTGCAGTGTCACCTCACAGTTAGCTGAGCAGTAAAATTAATAAACACAATGTGAGAGCACGCTTCAGAGCACGTTAGAACAATTCTAACAGCGTGACGACGACTTCTTTTTAAACGTGACTTTACATCAGATGCTTGCTAGCTCCATTTACAGGCTTTGGTGACACACTGGCAACTACAGACACACCGGCTTTGGTGATATGATCCTGAAAGAATATAATAAAAATGCATTATATGCAATGAAAATCATTTTTATTAGTAGTAGTAGCTATATACTTCTAAAAATATATATATATATATATATATATTTGTCACAGATTGTATTGAAGAGCAGTGAGGAAGCAGGATTCAGATGCAGCAGTACCTACTATGTTTATTAAGAAGATTACTGAACTCAGGGAAATGTAAAGACAACAAGCTATTCACATAAAAACGAATTTAGACAACCAAATACTAAAACTCTACTACTCTATACTGTAGGAATATAATAGACAAAAGGAGAAAGGAACAAAATACAACAGAATGCAATAATATAAAAAAAGAATCACTAAGCAAACAAACACAAAACTAAAGGTGACATTATATAAATACATTATATATTACATCTTATAATAATATGTAGAAACAACATTAGAAATCTGTGAAAATTCATGCAAATTATATGTTGTTACACAATTTCTGATCCTTTCTGGTGTGCAAATTTGTGATTCTTTTGATTGAGTTATTTATTTATTTACTGTTACATTTTGGAAATAAAAAAGGATTACACCACCAAAGCCTGTGTGTCTGTAGTTGCCAGTGTGTCACCAAAGCCTGTAAATGGAGCTAGCGAGCATCCGATGTAAAGTCACGTTTTCAAAAAAGAAGTCATGCTGCTAAAATTGTTCCAACATGCTCTGAAGCGAAATTATAATCTCACATAGTGTTTATTCATTACGGGTCAGCTGACTGTGAGGTGACACTGCAGAGTATATTGTTCAAGTGTGTATATGTGTAATAGCTTTGTTAGTTGAATTAATTCGTTACCATACAAATAAATAACCTCCTGCGGACGGTTCACTCACGCGCAGGTAACCTTACTGGGAGTGTGGATGAACAAATATTGAAGTAACAGTGGGTTTTATCATGATATCAAAAAGTAATTACTGTTTGCTTATTAAAGATAATGTTCTGTAGCTGTGCTTTCAATCATTGATTTCAATATTTACTCAAAACTGTTAAATTAGATAAAATATAAATATGTATATTTTTTGGTGCTTAGTTATAATTTGCTGGAATACTTTGTGTTTCTGAATTGTTTAATGTGAGTTTACTTGTATAAGCCACTTTCCATGGGCAGTTATGCTCAGTAATGTTGTTTAAGTAGTTTTGTTTACTGATATAGTGCATCAATAATAAAATACATTTAACCGAGAAAAAAAACCTTCTGTGTGTGCATTAATAATTAATAAATTATTAGTGTGTCCACTTTACTTTAAAGTTCACTTTCACAGGTTAATGATGTTCATAACTCATTAATAAATGGTTCACAGGTGTTCACTTTTAAGGTTCACTTTCACAGGTTACTAACGTTTATAATTCATTAATAAATGGTTCACAGGTGTTCACTTTACAGTAATGTTCACTTTCACAGGTTACTAACGTTTATAGCTCATTAATAAATGGTTCACAGGTGTTCACTTTACATTAAGGTTGACTTTTACAGGTTACTAATGTTTATAGATCATTAATAAATGGTTCACAGGTGATCACTTTACATGAAGGTTTACTTTCACAGGTTACTAATATTTATAGATCATTAATAAATGGTTCACAGGTGTTCACTTTACATTAAGGTTCACTTTCACAGATTACTAATATTTATAGATCATTAATAAATGGTTCACAGGTGATCACTTTACATTAAGGTTAATTTTTAGACGTTATTAACGTTTATAGCTCATTAATAAATGGTTCACAGGTGTTCACTTTACATTAAGGTTCACTTTCACAGGTTACTAATGTTTATAGATCATTAATAAATGGTTCACAGGTGATCACTTTACATTAAGGTTCATTTTTAGACATTATTAACGTTTATAACTCATTAATAACTGTTCACAGATGTTCACTTTACATTAAGATTCACTTTCACAAGTTATTAACATTTATAAATCATTAATAATTGGCTCATTACATTAAGGTTCATAAATTTTCAATATTAATATCTCATCAAGTCATGGATGTGCTTTTATTATTGTTTCACCAAAATAAAAATCAAGATGATAATTTCATCTTGATAAACAAAATATATGGGTTTCTAATCATTGCTGTGGCTAGGCATCATGAACTTTTGCGGAGAATCATGGGTAAGGTACAGAGTAGATTCTGGTAAGAAACATTGTAAGAAAAGTGACGCGAGTCATGAGATATAAATGAGAAAAACATAAATGCAACACCCTTCAGTCTTGCTATAATAATACATTTTTGCTGTATCATGAAATAAATCAGGAATCTGGTTTTGAGTGAAACAAGTATTTATAAATATATTTGTTAAGCATTTATAGCATGTGAGTTAAAAATGGCTAACTATTTGGCAGGTATTGCACTAAAATCCCCCTTTTACTCATGCTGCGTTTCAATGATTTATAATGCATTTGTAAGTGAGTTATTAGTCATTTATTAACACCTTTATAAACCCTTTTTTAAAGGGAACCTTAATGTAAAGTGTTACCATATCTTTATGAAAGTAGAGAATATGTTCAGGTTTATGGCCACATAATGAATAAAACAGACTTTTACAGTAATTTCTGTAATCTATACTGCTGTTTGCACTGGGCAGTTGTTAGGTGAAGATCTTCTATCTATGTAAACAGCAGCCTATAAGATTTTGAAGTGTTAAAACTGGACAAAAGGTGCCTGTTACTAAATACAATTGATTCATATTATTCTGTTTTCTGTTAATATGTATATATACATATGGCTATAATGAATGATGTAATGATAAAGAGATAACAGCTCTAAAAAGACAGAAAAATAAACGCACGACCAAAATTATGAAACACCATAGAACAATGCAAAGATGAGAGAGAAGAGCTGAGGCTCAACCTCTGATCATTTACAAATCTTGCTTCTAACTAGAGCGAAAAATCTTTGTTGTAAAATCTAAGCACAATAACATGGATAAAATCTTGCCTGTTTCTTCAGGGAATGAAACCTTTTTGAATCATTCGCTTCAAAGGTTACTTTGTTGTGCTTAAAAAGTTTGCAGATGTTTGATAATTGATAAAACACATACTGAATTTTCTCAGTGTAAAGTGTTCTGGGGCCCTTAGAAAATGTCAGGTTTATGAGGTGTGAGGAACCATTCAGGTGTGAGAAATCGTGTTCATTTTAATTCTGCTAAAGTTTGAATTTGTTCTCAATACTATTCATTTCATAATTACATAAACTAAAACTGGGTTTTCTCTCACATTTCTTCCTCTCTTCCACTTCTGTTGTTTTCTTTCAGCTGTGGAACCCATTAAATATCTATGAAAATGGCACATTGCATAAAAGATGAGAAATGTTCTTTCCAGCAAAAACTTTTTTTTTCCTCATTTGGTCAATATTTCACAAAAGAGCAAAATCTCTCTAATATCAGTTCAGTTGGTGAACAAACCATAACTGCAGTCAAAGACATTCATAATGTTTGCAAGCAAAAAAAAAAAAAAACTTTAAATGTTGCATCAAAATCAAATAAGCCACCGTTTGAAGAAATTCTGTGTTCTGTCCTTGGTTAGAGCCTCACTTTTGTTTAATCAACCTCACACATCTCAGGGCCAAGTCCTTGGGTGGTTTGCAGGCTTCAGCCCTTAAATGAGACTCTGTTCAGCCTAAAAGCCTTTTCTGATGCATACAGCCAATTACATGAAAATGTCAAGTGGTTTGTGATAGAGGCCTGTGGCATCCTACCTGTTCACTGTGTGAGGAGTCAGTCTCTAACCATTGGATCAGCTTATTAGAGGTGAAAGGGTTGTGTTTTTTATTACAGAAACAGTCCGTTTTTGTTATGTCAGCTGACCAAACATGTCTTTTATGTGCATCTGTAACAATACTGTATCTGTAACAATACCATCTGTCTCTTAAAACATTCAAAGATTTGTTATTGTGTATGCTTCAAAGGAGTCTGTTAGGCACGTTAAACAAAGTAAACAAAAATACTCTGTTATTGCTTTTATAATACATACAAATACTGTGTGTACACAACACTAATGAAGGGAGTAATGACTGCTGAAAATTCAGCTTTTCCATCACAGGAATAAATTGCATTTTAAAATATTAAAATACAAAGCAGTTATTTTAAATTGAAATATCAGAGCACAACTCCCAGGTGGTCCTACTCCTGTCTGTTTATTCCTCAGCATTGCTGGTCATAGGAAAACCAGACTGACTGAAGGGGGCTTCTGTAGAATCTGCAAATCTAGACCTTTACAATTTGTTTTAATGTCGTAGACACGTCTGATAACACTTGTAACACCTTCAAGGAAACCCATGGGTTTCTCTTTCACAATCAGCTGTGCATGCATGGCCATACAACAAAGTGCATTTGAACTCTTTAAAAGTCATTTCACAGGGCTTGCCGCACTACACAACAGAGATTGTGGGGCTTTTGTGCAGGAGGCTTTTAACATGCTTATATTATTCTTTGTTGTGTGAGATTAGTTGTGTGCATTACTTGTCTGGAAAGGGACAGTTCATTCAAAAAAATGTATCCTGTTGAAATTTTATTCACCCCCATGTTGTTCAAAGCCTGCATGACTTTCTTTCTTCTGTGGTTCACAAAATGAATTTTTGAAAAATATCCTGGACACTCTTTCTCATAAAATGAAAGTGAATAAGAACTAAGTCTTTAAAGCTCCAAAATATAAAAATAAATAAATAAAGGTCCCTATGACTTGTGCTCTGTATTACAAGTCTTCTGAAGCCATACGAGAGCATTGTGTGAGAATCAATTACATTTAAGACATTGCTTGATAATCTTCTCTGTCAAAAGCAGGGGCATCACTAGACCATTTTTGCTATAGGTCAGGAGCCCCAGTCAAATACTGCTGTGCCCTAGAAAATATTACTGATAAATCCTTATGGATCAATGGGATTGACAAATACCAACCCGAGAATCATTTTCTCTGATAAGGTTTCACTTCATTGTTTGTTTGTTAGGTTTTTTTATCAGCTGTTTAATATTAAAACTAGATTAAAACGGTTTTGCAAAAAGTTTTGAAATTGTTCTTGATTCAGATTGATTCATTCGGACATTTCAATATTGCATTGAATCATTTGCTGTGGTTTCTCACACCGAAACAGTAACATGATATTTTATAAGGCAGAAAGAAAAAAGCATGCTGTATATATGGTGGACATTTACCTATAATCTATTTTTGTCACGGTTGCCTTCTGTGGTGAAACGAAGAACAAGGAGACATGGGATAAACTCAAAGTAAATGTCTTTAATCATCCAAGACGGGGTAAAACAAGGCAGGCAGGGACACACAGGAAACACAACATCAACGTTCAATACCGGACCATAAACGTGCACATTACTCCCCCCCTTCCGAAAGGGAGCTCGGGAGGCCATGGCGGAGCAGGGATCTCGGGAGCAGGAGCCCTCCGTGGGCTTAACTCGGGAACTGGAGCTCTCCCTGGGCTAAACTCAGGAACAGGAGCCCACACTCGATCGCTCCGGGGCTGGAGCCGACACTGGAGCGAGGTCTGGGGCTGGAGCCCACAGTCCCCTCCTCCACAATCTCCTCTTTTGGGCTGAGGAGAGGGAGATGACCAGCGGGCTTGACAGCAGAGAGGCAGGCGAACTTGAGTGCTGAATGGCTGGCGGGCTTGACATCGGAGCTGCCGGCGGGCTTGACTTTGGAGCGGCCGACAGGCTTGAGTGCTGAACGGCCGGCGGGCTTGTGGGAGCCGCAGCCGGCGAGCTTGAGTGAGCACCGGCGAGCTTGTGTGAGCAGCGGCCAGCGGCCGGCGGGCTTGTGTGAGCCACAGGCGGCGGTCTTAACAACGGTGCGGCCGGCGGGCTTGACAACGCGAAGCGTGTGGCGGTTTCCATGCCGCGGGGGAAAAACAGGAAAACAAAAGAAAACATTTTTAAAAAACGGAAAACAAAACGGGGAAAAGGAGCCCCGCTAACTATTGTGTAGGTCCGGTATTCTGTCACGGTTGCCTTCTGTGGCGAAATGAAGAACGAGGAGACGTGGGATAAACTCAAAGTAAATGTCTTTAATCATCCAAGACGGGGTAAACCAAGGCAGGCAGGGACACACAGGAAACACAACATCGACGTCCAATACCGGACCATAAACGTGACAGTTTTAGGAAACAAACCTTGCAAATGTGTTCTATCGTTTGTCAATGACAAAGCAACTTTGTATTGTGTGTGCAGCTTGAGAATGACTGTGCTGCAGGTAAATACAATTCATATCCATTTAAATCCAAAAGAGTTTTTTCAAAAATAATGTCATATGATGGGCCTAGTACTGATGAAAGGCTAGAAATTGTATTGAAAAGACTGGCCAGGATATTGATTTAGTATGTTGGTCAGCAAAATAAGTTTACTTCTGTAAAGCACAACAAAAGACAATTAAAACATAACTTAAAATGTACTTTAAAGGAAAACTTTTAATTTCACATTAAGTGTACTTAAGTGTGTTAAGAAACAGTCATGAAAGTGTACTCAAAGTACACTTACGTGGCCTTTTAATTAATATTATATTATCATCAAGTACAGTTTTTAAAAAAAATCTATTTGAAGTACACTAGAAGCACACATTCAGTACAATTAAGTGCACTTCTTTTTCACAAGGGAACTCTTCATTATTTCAATATCCATCACCGTTTTTGTCACATTTTTGGCAATTTTTTTGCACCCAGGCATACACAGAACATCTCTCTTCCTTTATGTCTTGGGAGGAGATCAAACTCATTGCCAGACACAAGCCAGTGACCCTTATTTGTTAAGATGTGCACAGAAGCCACGAGGCTCCCATCAAGCGAGCAGTGATATGGAGGAGGACCATATTGCCCTTTCACAAGAGAGGAGTCTACCATGAAAATAACACAGCCCTGGCTCATCCAGAAAGACATTATATTCATCTCATTCATATTCTCCTGTTTCTGCCTGAATAGGTTCTTAGTACTGTCCTGACTTCTGTGGCAGAAGCTTACAAGCCAATGACAGCACTGGTGAAGTGTGTCAGATGTACATTGGAATGAAAACACTGAGAAATTAACCAGGAGAGATTATTTTCTGCACTTAAATTAAAGTGCGTTTTTCTTCAACAAATGTGCGACATGCTTCGAAAGGTCATTCTAACGTGCCTGTATTAATTTGGACTAGAAATAGCAACCTGATCTGGCGAGGAAAAAGAATCATGGTCTGCAATGCAGTCACCCAGTGTTTGGACATCTTGCACTGTGAAACTTTAATCTATATTTAATACCGGTCTGGGAATTCTGCCATCACTGAATAAATCACAGAAACTTATTAATTGGTCTGTTCTGTTTCCATCTTAAAGTTTTATATGTATACAATCTGTTTATGTAAGTCCCTGTTTGTCATACAGGAAGAAGTGACTGAAATAAAGTGATCTTTTCTTACCATTCTTGCATCGAATGTGCTGCATATTATCTGTCTATCTGAAAATATACCCGCATAGGGTATGTTTGTTCTCTATTTTTTTCTTATTGAAATCCTTATATATTCAATATAGCAGTATATAGAGCAATCCACTCAGCAGCCTTTGCATAACACACAAAAACGTGCAAGCATGCATGTACTGTTTATTTTATGAGATAATCTCATCAACATTCATTATCTTTAAACAAAGTCTACTCCTTGCCGAAAGGTTAACAATGTTAACAATGCCTCCTATAAATTATGCTGTAATGGCAGCTAAAATCAACAAATTTAGAATATATCTGTATACTTATGAGGAAATAAGATGGAGGGCCCCTGGTGAGCTCTGAAGTGGTTAGACATTGTCTGATATCATAGGCGCATGATGGAAACACATAATAACTCAAATATTGAACAGTATGTTGAAGAGCGATTAAACCTCTCAGGCCTGATTAGTCTGCTACTCAAATTGTTCCTTTAATGACCTGACCTTGGGAAGCCTTTGATTTGCAATAACACATAGCATATTACACCAAACAAGCACATGTAGGCATTACCTTCTTAAGAGAGGTTAAACATTGTTTTGCAACAATGTTGCAAGATTGTTTGATATATTTTTTTTTTTAAAGAATCACCGGTTTTGCATTAGGGTTTGATCACACGTCACGAGGTTTGTGTGTGAGTGACTGACTGAAATACTATTATGTGCTTACTTGTAGAAGCGGGTTGACTCTGCTTTGTTTGGAATTATTCACACTTTATAGTAATGCAGCAAAAATAGACAAAATTACTGACAATGTCATGTTTAAGATTTGATGTATCTTATTTTTTTAATTGTTGCATAAAAGTAACATCCAAATCAGAATGGTGTTGTCTGAATATCAACTTGTTCAGTGTCATTTTAGTAATATTGATATACCATTATAGTTTATTGAATTGAATTAGCTCTTGTTTTTATATTTTCAGTTTTCATTTTAGTTTTGTGATTTTGTGATTTTTATTCGTTTTTAATATTTCAGTATAGCATTATTTCTGTTTTAGTTTTTAGTCATTTTAGTACTATAACTTATTTCAGTTAGTTTCCAAGTAAACATTTCTAATTTAAATTTTAAGTTTTTAAGTTTTACATTTTTAATAGTTTTAAGTTAGTTTTAAGTTAAGTTAAGTGAGTTACCCAATTACTGAAAGGTAGTAATATACTAAAGCATACAAAAATCTGATGTGAGATTTATGGTTTGGGGTAGAGATGATCTTTGAACTATATGTCAAAAAGTCTACTCATAGTTCAGTTACTTAGATAAATAATTTATGATATATCAGTTATAAAATTTCATGGTGCATGAATATTGCAATATAGTGGAATCCAGAAATCTTAAAAGTTTTCAGAATACGCATTTGATCAGGCACTTTTCATCTTGAATGTTCATATGATTCCGTGCGAGAAAGAGGCAGGTGGTGTGCATTGATTTCAGCAGAGCCAAAACCACTGTAACTTTGCAGAGCGGAAAACATTGAGTGATTTTCATTACAGAGATGAACTTTTTGCCTTAGCCAGCCAGCACTCTAACCATGAGTGTTTAATTAGAGCAATTCAACATTTGCAACTGCACTTCTCCTTGGTTTACAGTTGAGAGAAAAGGCTACGAAAACACCACTTAAAAGTTGTCGGTCGGAAGGAAATTATTGGTAGTACTTCATCATTTGATTTCAAGACTCTTATTAAATGGAAATAAAAAACAATGCAGTGAAATAACACAATATAATTCCATTATTATGTGGAAAAGTTGCTAAAAAGTTGGCTGAGAGTTTGAGTTTTTTTATAGACTTTTTAAGCCCTATGGGAAAATACGAGTCTTAGTAATCTTATTTCAATGGTTATTCAAGTGAATTTACTGATAATTGTGATATAAAGACACAAATACTTTGAATTATGGCCAGATTAACTTTAAATTACATTCCTAAATTAGACATGTAAAGTATACTTCTCTTATAACCTTGAGATTTAAATATAATATCAACACTTACAGTAAATCCACACATTATCATAATGTTTTTTTAGCATATTTCCTCCATATATCTTTGAGTATTAGCTTGTTTCCCCCAAAATAATCTTATGACACCTTTAATGGAAAAGGAAAATGGTATCCATCTCCACGCTCCTGACACAATAACATATAGGTGTTTGTTTGCAAAAGCTTTGAAACTACTCCAAACTAGCAAATGACCCACATCAGTAAAAATAAAAACAAATGACAGGGTAAATAACTTCAAATATGAACTACTCTGGCCATATATCTTGGGAGTGGGAGCCCCAATAGCTCAGGTGTGACATTCCGTGGCTGCCAAATGTGAATAATGGCAAACAGAGGAGAATGAACCCTTGATGTATTTGCAGTTCCGCCAGGCCTAGCACGGCACTTTTATTGCCTTCATATTCTCTCCTTTCTGCACACAGAAAGAAAGAAAGACAGGGGTCCCTTTCAGCACTGGAGGGCTACAACACAGCTGGGACCAGGCGAGATGGGAGAAGGGCATGAACATGAAATGATAAAACCATGTTAACACATATTCCCTTGTAAAACATATAAATTGCTCCTGCCAGCATGAATAAATACACATAAATGTAAACGCCTATGTTGCAGTTTTCTTTAGAAGTGCACTGAAACATTCAAGTGGATGAAAAGTGTGCATGCAGTAATTCTGGACACACAAATGGATGAGCAGGCCGAGACACAAGCAAAATGAGCCGGTACCTTGTGAATGCCTCCTCTCTAAGAGTAGATCGTATCCAATAATGGGGGAGCATCTGAGAAATCAACAGGCGCTAATAGTTTTTTAATGAGTTTGTGGAATGCACTGGGGCAACTGTGTAATAAAGAACAAAGCCTGTTTAGAGACTCCAGAGCCAAATAATGCACCCAGGCAAAGGTAGCTTTAATGAACAGATGATGAGTGTCGGAGATAAGGGAGGGCAAGAGATAAATGGGGAAATTTGTATTTGTAAAAGGGGTCAAATTAATCTTAATGTATTCATAAAAGAATATACGCGAAAAGAGTATATGGACAGAACTGCAGCTAAAAGCACAGACCTACGCTTCTCAGTTCTTTGTTTTGCTGTTTTCTTACCTGGTGCCATCTTGGCTTTCTTCAAACAGTCATTTTGTGAGATCTGAATGAGCATCCATCCTTCAGAAAGAAGTAAAGTCAGCTCAGAGCAGGGTTTCTGCAAGGATGAGAGAAGTCTGAGAGAAAATAATACAATACTCCTACCTTTTTTGATATACAACCATTAAGAAATCCATCATGACTAGTCAGATACAGGTCAAAATCACTGAACAGCACTGACAAAGAGTCAGATGTAGATCAAACGAATGTGTCTGCCATCTTTTACTCACCCTCATGTTGTACCAAAACCTGTATGACTTGCTTTCTTCTGTGTAACACAAAAGGTGAATTTTTGAAGAAAATTACAGTCTTTTGAAATCTTTTCAGTGAATCATTTGATACAGTTTATTCAGTGGTGTAGTGGTGCCTGGAGATATGGGTATACTCTTAATTTATGCCCCCATTTTTTAAGCGGCCCAGCAAAGGATGAACGGCCTGTGTTATGAACAGTGACATGTAAAAGTCAGTCTTGCGTATTTAGTTCACTACCCCAAAATGGGCCAATAGTATTTGCACATTTTCACTTTCTGTAACTTCTGTTACTCGACTTACTGGAGTAAGGATCATTATGAAATTAACATTAGCCAAAAAAAGATTTTGCAATAATTAAAATGTAAAAAATTGCTATTTTGTTTAGTTATCCGTAGGAGAATCATAATCTCTATTTGATACCAACAAAAAATAAATCGTGATCAATTTATCCAGAATTGTGCAGCTCTACTCCTATGTTTGACTGACTGTTTCTCCCATGGCATACAGTGATGGGCAAATAGTAACCTCCTGCCTATACTCCCCCCATACCTTTTACAATTTATGTATAGGCTATACTATATAGTGCAAAAAAAATTATAATAAAATAGTTTAGAGCATTTTTAATACAATTAAGCACTAGTCAAGCTGCGATATCAAACAGGACCACAAGGAGATGCCAAAAGATCACTAAACCTACTGCCTTGACCTGACTGCACAGGCTACTATACGGATCCATTCAGAATCTAAAAAAACACCTTCAAGGCTTCAGCAGCGTCCATTATAAAACACTCGTACTTTTAAGCCAAATACACGCTGAAAAGAATAATTCTGGACGTGACTCTAAGCAATCTCTAATGAAACCAGTCGGGTTTTCCCTGTAGCTGTTTTGAACTTATGCTACTGTTTGAAGGCATTAGTTTACTGGATCCTTGGACTGAAAAGTTTACAGGAGTTTACCGGTCTAAAAAATCTGATTGCAAAAACACGCTTCTTTTCCTTTTTAATGTATTGTTTCCATTATAATGTACTGATTCAAATTAGTAGTCAACAATTAAATATTATTTTATCACTCTTCGTGCCTCCCCTGACATGCACTCAGGCCCCAGACCGACTCCACTAGCATTCACATGATTTGTCGAGATGAGAGGCGGGCGCGGGCGCAATCAATACAATTTAAAGGGAAGCCGGCGCATCCTGACCGCATCATTGTCTTTACTGGGTGTGTTTAGGGAATATTGCCATTTATTTACATGTGATTTGATTAGCTAGTCATGGTGGACCGTCATGATTTTGGCTAATGCAGGACACTAATGAATGATGCACAACAGAGGGGATTTAGAAGTGGGTATACGCAAAGGCGACTGATAAAGAAGTGGGTGTACGCCGTATACTTGCGTATACCCTCCACTACACCACTGAGTTTATTAAACCAGGCTGAATATTTGATTGATTGATTGATTGATTGATTGATTGATTGATTGATCTGTGATGTAAATAAAGTCACAATTTTAGAATGACATAAAGGTGAGTAAATAACGGTGAACTGTCCGTTTATATTATTACATTTCCAAAACGCATAACTGCATGCAACAACTGCACGAAACATGCTGGATGTATATAGATGTTGTTGTTTTTTCTGCAAATAGATGCACATTTTTCAAAGTTGCAAAGTTACTTTTAATACAACTTTTCAGCCATTTTGACCCAATTTAACCCTGTGTTGTATACAAACACATAGTAATATTAGTAATCAAGTAATCAACCATCACAACAAAAGCACATTTTCTGGTCTTAGCTGGTTTTAAAACACAAAACCTCTCTAAAACACGCCAACAATCCAGCCTGATCAGGTTGGGAGACCAGCTAAGACCAGCAAACCAAACTGGTTTTAGGATGTTTTTTTTCAGCAGGGAAAATTCACAGTCTATAGTATTCTGGAGACAAAATGGTTCATCCTCACTAAACAAAGTAATATCTACACAATTACATTACACTGAAATGCACATCAGGTCAGAAGCTATTTATTTGAAGGACAGATGATAAGGCTGATGAAATGTTATTAGCATCATTAGGCTGTCTTGGCACACAGTTCTTTCCCTCTTAATCTGGGTGCGGCGGACCAAAAGAACCCCAATTAGAGGTTGCTTTTTGGCTTCCCGTGATTACATTGAAATGAAAGTGTGAAATGGAAGGTGAAAGCAGGTCAGCTGGGAGGATTAGCACAATGGTGCACAAGGTGAGGTTAAGAGTGCACTTTTAATTACCATAAAGTATCTGCTGCTCGTAGACACACTGTCCTCCCAACTTCATACCATGTTCTTTTCTCTTACTGAACTTTAACTATTTGATACCTTTTTATTTTTTAAGAATGTTTTGACCTTTTGTTCAAAAGTTCAGCACACTTGTCGTACTGTGCAGGCTGAGTGGGTCAGCTATGGTGTTAGACCGTCAGGGGAGAAATGAGATCTAAGGGGCATGAGTGTGCTCTTTAAATGACAAGAAAAAAACTCTTTGTTCCTGACTTAAGTAAAACGAAAATGCCAGCTACCTGGCTTACAACAAGAATCTGAAATGTTCTGGACAGCACAGAAAACAATTGCATTGTATTTATAATAAATGTTATATATAATATAATAATATATATATATTATAAATATATATATATATATATATATATATATATTTATATATATATATATATTTTTTTTTTTATTAATATTATATCCTTACGTTTCTGTACCCATAATCCCAAAATGTATAATTTGGTTATTTAAAATTCAGAATTGAAGAATTGCAACGTATTTAAACTGCCCACACCAAACAAGAACACTCTATTTATTAAAGCCAAGTATGAATCTCATCAAGTCATCAAATCTCTGTAAATATTGGTCACAGACACAAGATTTACTATAAAATTCACCAAACTGATTACTCACTAAAAACTCCCACAGATCATGTTTTCAGGCCATTTCAAGTCGTATTTTGATGTAACAAAGTGGTTATATCTGAGTATGTGAGTTGTCTTACTTTTTTTTATTTGTTTCCCCATTACGCCATTTGTTCATTCAGACTGATTCACGAACGCGAAAAGCACGTGAAAACAAGAGGCAGTATTTATCGCATGAACCAAAATTTAAGTACACAACTAGTTTACAAAAATATTTTTTAGCTTGTACTGCAACTATACTAAAAGTGAAGTTATATGAATACTGATAGTTTTCTAATTAAATACTTGTAGTAGCATTTTTAGTACACTTTGAAGTATAGTCTTAGTAAACTACTAGTTTAGTAGTTTTATACTGCAAGTATACTCGTAAGTTTACTTTAAGTGAACTTTACATCATACTTTTGTGTTTTTTCGCTTGTGTTTTTTGGAAATTCTGTACAGAAAATGTATACTAGCGCCCCTTACAGTATAACAGTGAAAACACAGATTCTAGGAACACAAGTATAGCTCAAATATATTTAGACTTTTTCTAAGTAGGCTATAAGTCAAGTATACTTAAATGTCATTTTAAGCATGTTTCTGAGAAGTACATAAAGCCCATTTCTGAGAAGTACATAAAAAGTAGACTAAAAGTATACTTTCCTATTTTTTAGTTTAAAAGAAGTATACTAATAGCACACTTGAATAAACTTCTTTTTCATAAGGGTTGGCCTTGAATAGGCACAAAGTTCTGTCTTTAGCGAGATTAGCATTAGCTAATTTGCTTCTTAGTGAGATGTGCTGCCCTCCAAGGCATGCATATAAGATAGGTCAAAGGTCATGGTAACTTCCCTTGTCAGTTTGTTCCTGAGGAGAAAAAAGCTTAATTAATTCAGCAGGTTATCAGTTCCAACCTTTCTCGCTGACTTGTACTCACTCATTTACACACACACACCTTTAAAGGTTTTTCTTTTCTCATGATCTAATTTTTTTTTGTGGAGCTGTGGTGAATATGGCACTGTCCTTGCCCATGGGCCTCAGGCATGTTTTATTTATGAATCTGATTAAGCCTGGTACAGTGTCCATATGGGATAGAGATCCATAAAAGCGGTGAAGGAGCAGTGCACAGTGTAATTCTCTTTCATTATCTGCAGCTGTATAAGAGGGGAGGCTCCTTGCATTTAATTGCGAACAAGAGCTCGCACAATGCTCTTTGAAATTCCCCGCTCAGCTCGCTAAATCAAACTTTTAGTAACATTCAGCGAAGGGCACAGCGTGGTGGTACTTCAGGGGCTGGCATCCAACGCTGCCTTGAAGCCTAGACAAATGTTCTCGTGCTTTTCAGTGAAGTGCTCATTAATATGCCTGAAGGACTATAGGCCCACCAAATGTACAAGGGAGGAATGTTCAACATGTAATCAAAAACAAGAAAAAAACAAGCATGAGAAGAAAAAAAACATCCAGCTTGGATTATAATATCCTTGAACAGCATATTAATGAATTTGCTGAATGCTGAATCTCTGGTAGCCTACCTGATTTTTTAATAGCTATTCTATAGATCACTGAAATGTATTATCTCAATGATGAAGATGCTGATATGGTAAAAACTTAAATAAAATGCACTTGAGGCCATTGAGAAGCTCAAAACTTTGACCTTGTAAAGTTGTTTGAGTCTTTTCATACAAACAAGCAATCTTCTGAATAAATTCTCATGTATGTTCTTCAGCTGTTGAAATAGGATTAATGAATTAGGACTTGACGTTTACTGCCCCCAGTTGAAGAACTTAGGTTTTACCATTTCACAAACTCTCTCTTTCACACGCATACACAAACCCATATGCAGAGACCACCACTGCTGTAGCTTATGATGAATTACCTTTTTTTCATAGTTCTGCACTGATTTTTTGTGAAAATCTCTACAGGACAGATCTAAATAGTGGAGAGTACTGCACTCTTATTGGTTTCAGATAGATAGATAGATAGATAGATAGATAGATAGATAGATAGATAGATAGATAGATAGATAGATAGATAGATAGATAGATAGATAGATAGATAGATAGATAGATAGATAGATTGATTGATTGATTGATTGATTGATTGATTGATTGATAGAATTTGCTACTTGTTATAACAATAATAGTTACAAAATCCAACACTGGATGCGGTAATACTGACAAAATATTTTTTTTTTCTTTTTTATTATTATTGTTTGTTATTTTCTCTTTTAATTTAGCCTTTTTTATGTCAATATGTACAGTAAATGATATGTTAATCAGTAGGTGAGGCTTAATATTCAGGAGAGGGAGTGTTTATATGGAGTGGTTGATATGTTTGAGCAGCATTTGAAGAATGAAATCAAATAGCATATCATGTTTTCATTTTTTTAATTGCCAGGTTTTAAGAATACAGCTGCTATATTCAGAACGCCATGACTGACCAACCAGAATCTAGTTTTCTAGAGAGCTGTCTAATATGTATAGAACTTGGATCTTTCTGTGTGTGCAGATTCAGTGCGTAACTAATGAGAAACTGCAACAGGCAGTTCAAGAAAAAGAAGACCTGATGCCGAAAGAGGCTCATCTGGAGGTCATCCACATTTCAATAAGCTTTGATCCCCCAGCCACTGACCTCCCGGTCGCGAGCCAGAAGAGGGAGCAAATGGAATCGGACACGGGCTTGTCAGAGAAGATAAAATAAGACTCAAGGATTACGGGGAGCCACTGAATAGCTTCGGACAGAGACTTGGGAATTAAAGGGTAGCTAACAATGGAACGGGTTATTGGGTGTTATCGACATGTGAGTGGCATGTCGATTCACAGGCATTCCAGCAGGATGCCAGCCCTTGTCACTCACATTGAGAGCTCAGTGCAATCACAGGAGTAGAGTAAAACAACTTCAGTCACACTCCATTCTCTTTCGCTTTGACTCACTTCCGCCCAGGGTTCACCGAGGTCAATCCACTGTTGTAATACCTCTCTCTTTTTTCATCCCTGCCACAGATAACTGCTGAGGTGTGGAGATGTTCTCACATCTTTTTGATAAAGGGTAGCGCAGAACATTTAGCACGGTAGAGCTACACGCAGCTCCAGATAGCACACTGTTGCCTGAGGAGGAATCAGTCAAAGGGGCTACTGAAAGATCCTTACACCTCGATTAATAAGGAATGATGGAACGTGATGTTTTTCCAAAGTGCTCATCACCAGACTTGCATTGGATTCTATTTGCTAGTTCCATCTGTATGCAGAAAAAAAAGAATGAAAAATCACGAACTCACACATTTTGCCAGTACTATTCAGGGGTTCAAAGGTGCAGACGATAACAGGTTTTAATCAGATCTACTCAGCTGTCATTAAGAGTAGCCTTTAAGAGTGCTTGAACAGGTTTTTGAGGCAAAAAAGCGCACACCTGTGAAAATTATTAATGGAAATACTTTCTATTGCAGCATTTAAAGTAGACATGTACTGCCTTTGTTTTTTTATTTTGTACTGTTCTCTGAGGTCCACTTATATTGTTATCAAGTTTTTGTCATCAAAAACATCATAATTTAGATGTAATAGGCTTTTTTCTGTCCTGTTTTGACCGCCCTCATTGGAACGCTCCGTTTGAATATGCGTGGCGGATTGTATGGGAAGTAAACGATACCACTGCTATGATTGGCTAACAGTTGTGTATGTTTGACAGCCTAAATCCTTCATAGATGGATGCTGCTGTGATTTAGGTTAAAAAAGCATTAAATACTCAGTACATGTCAAATGATCCGGTATAACAGACAAAGCAATTGACCACTTAATAAAAACAGTTGCTCACACTTGTGTGGTGCAACATTACTGTCAGATCCAATATAGTCAGCACAACATCGTCTTTTAGTTTCAATCTTTCTGAAAATCCTGCATCGAATTGTGCCTTGTTTGTAAATGAATCCTCTGTAAAACGAAGTGAACAAAGGACCAAGTTCTTACTGACGTGGCACCAACACAGCGTCTTGTCTTTGGAGGCATCTTTATCGTGTGATTTCTGTGTGGACCTGCGTTTTCCTCTCTCGTTATTTACCTACTACATGTGTGAATCGGTGGGCGTGGCTAAACAGACAGTGATGTAGAAGCAGGCGTTGATCATCTTCTGCAGAGGCGGTGTTTAGCCACACTATTAAGTCGCTTTGGCAGATTGGCTTCAATATAAGCTGTTTTTAGACTAACGAGAAACTTTTGAGTTCTGAAACTTACAGCATGTTTTTATAGTACAATGACTTCTTATATGTCAAAAGATCAAGGGAATTTTGATTTCTCAGTTCTCATGGCCCCTTTAAATTTACTTATAGTTTGAAATTGTTTACAGTTACTATACTCATTTATAATTTTGTAAGTATATTTTTATGATGTATTATGTATTTATGTATTATTTTAATGTATATTTTCCATATTTTATTTTATTTTCGTGGCACTGTACAAACACAGCAATGATAAATTTTACCTTTATGGGCAATATAAAAAGTGCACAGTTGAGCCATGTCATCCATAGCTTCCAGAACAACTGAATGTGTCTTTTCATATTTTACCAACCATCATATAGCAGCAAAGCAAATCATAAGGAAAATTAAAAGCAGGCAGAAAAGGACAGAGTTTAATATAACCAGACCCAAACTGCTGTCCTCTCCTTTCATCCACTGTCTTTCAACTGGACCACGGAGGCCATCCGATCCCCGGCCACAGCAAATTAAGGCAACCACTGGGGTGACCACAGGCCCAAGCATTGTTTCCAAGGAATAGATGTGGAGTTCTTCCATAGCAGGCTAATGAGGAGACAAGGGGGTATGTCTCAGAAAGATGGTTTATTTTATTTTAAGTCATGTTTTTTTCTCACAATAGGATAGGAATTTGTCAGTCAGCCTTTTTGTTGCAAAAAAAAAAAGTGTTAGTATTTTTGTCATTTTCCAATATCTGTTTTTTAATATTGAGAAAAGTATTTTATTTGATTTTATTGTATTAACATGTGGGTTTACCACATGGGTTTACTTATTTCAGATGAGTGGCCACGTTATCACTCTTGGTGAGTGACACCTAAAGAGATATACTAGTTATAGTCAGAATTTTTTTTTTTTAAATGGATGAGAAAGGTAACACATGGAGCAAAAGACAAACCTGACCCAACAGCTCATACAGGGATGAAAAAGAAAGAGGGATATATGCAGAAATCTTTCCAGACACATTTCCTCTAAGCTCCATTGTAAGAAAAGCTGTTCTTTTCTCTGAAACGTGTGCAAAGCTACTGTATTTCTAAAGAGAGAGGGGGGAAATTGCATAAAGAATGAGGGGAAGAGAAAAAAGCATGAGAGATGTATTTGTGTCTGCTATATAAAATATGAAGATCAAAAAGCCTAATCATACATTATGCAAAATACATAAAAAAAAGAGTATTGTGAAAACTCATATTGCTTTTGGGAGGGACAGAAGAAGAAATGGAGTCTCATTGCCAACTGCCAGTGACTAAATATAAATGTTGCAAAGACAGAATTATGGAAAATCATGTTCTGCATGTCATTTGATGACCATTTTGAAGGTTGATGAGCTCCTAATAACATTTTCAAAGTCACACGTCTTTCCAAGCTTATTGTATCTTCCTGACTTCCTTTGCAACAGTGCCTCTCAGTGCCTTTCAACTTCGTCTATACGGTCAGCCTTACATTGCTGGTATAATCTGTAAGGAATGCGACTGTAATGGCATGAGCAATCACATACATTATGGATGCACTGTAAAGCTGTTCCTCCACTGAGTCTGTCATGAGATGACAAATGTGGCACAATCCATCACGTGCCAGACTTTTCTTTCTCATAGGTTGTGCTTGGCTGCCATCAAGTGGTCTGTTAGGTCTCTGCCTGTGTCATTTTGCCTCATTAAAATCATAACGTGTGCATCTAAATATGTGGGTTTGTTTTCGATGAGCTATTTGATACTATTAGTCACTTAGCTATCCCCTCTAACCCTCCTTTGTTTTTTCCTGTCTCTTCCATCAACCTGCAAAAGCAATCATTCGTCTTTCAAGCCTTGGCCCTCAAAGCTAACATCTCGTTCGGGCACCACTCCATCTTTCCCTTGGTAAAACAGCTACATCAGGGTTGGATTCAGGCTACCTCATCAGTTTGTTTTGTTTGTGTGTGTGTGTGTGTGTGTGTGTGTGTGTGTGTGTGTGTGTGTGTGTGTGTGTGTGTGTGTGTTGTTTCTCACCGTAATGAATCACGCTAAACTCATAACTGTCAGAGTAGTCAGAGAAACTCATAAAATGGTAATCTGATCTCTAGGAATATGGAGAACTGATGAATGTGAGTCGCAGGGTGCCGCTTCGAGAGTTATTTTATCTCCTCTACATGCAAATACAGATTTGCTGGGGGGAAAATTCCTGAAATGTATGTTTGGATACCTGTCAACATTATTTTAGTAATGAAATTAAATGTATGACTTAAAGCAAAGGTCTTCTACAAGAGGTCCATGGCGGTACTGCTGGTCTGCCAATTATTGTTCTCAAACGAATTATTGTCACAAATAAATTTTAATATGTGTTAAATAAAAACAATGTTATGTTCAGCCAAAGCTAAAGTTAAGAAACTTGAGTTCAACTAAATATTTACGTGTTCCTCTCACTATCCCACATAAAAATGTATTAAATAAAATTTAAATGCACAAGATATATCAATTATTTCATTTTTATTGTTTAATTTTTGTTTTGTAATAATTCTTGTAATAATAATTCACAATATTTCTGTTTTTACTATATTTTTGGTTAAATAAATGCAGACTTGGTGAGCATAACAGACGAATTGAAAAAATATTTGTAAAAATCTTTTGAACGATAATATGTCTCTGTACATCAGTATTCATTATTGTAATGGCTTTTTACCCTGAGTATCATATAAAACTATGTAAATACAGTAGCCTATACTAATAACATGTTATTTTAAGACAGATTTGAGGTTTTAGACCATCTCTCTATCCGCTAAGAAGTCCTTGCCCACAAAAATGTTGAAGAGTCCTGTTTTAAAGTACAATAAATGACTGAAATAATGAATCTTTATGAGTTGATATAAACGAGTGTAAAATGAGTGTTGTTTAATTGGTTTTGCTTCATAATGTAGATGAACATCACTGTATGAGTCCAGAACAGAGAGTTTGTATAGTATACATTGTATATTTATATTGTATTTAAGATACACTGTGCATCAAAGCAAGAACACCTTACCCTGGTCATTGCTTGTTGAAATCTGACTCATGGATCAGATGACTACAGCCCACAGTTGCCCACACTGTCTCTCTTTTAGGTGTCGGGTTGTCTCGTCTCTCCTGTGCCACTTGTCATGAATTGGTCTGGAGAACAGCTGAGCCTTCAGACACTGGACATATAACAAGAAGCAAAGAAAATTAAACATTCAAGTGACAGAAATCGGACCACTCAAGTAACAAAACCAAAAGCAGATGTCATGTTCAGAATACAGCTCTATTTCTGTCAGCGCTGGAAGCTGTTGTTGATGTTCATTTTTTTTTTTCATTTTTGGCTCTCAATCAAATCTGAAAACATAATGTGAAAGAGATTGGCAAAGTTTTTTTTTTTGCTTTGGGTTTTTTTTCCCCCTTGTCTGAATTTTTCCAGCTGGGGACTCTTAAGAGATCTCTCATGAATGCCGAATAGATGGGTGCTCCTTGGAAAAGTGGTGTGCTTGTAAACAGATGCAGCACTTATGAGGCCTGGGCCAGGGAAGCGCAAAATGAGAAGTAACATGTCATTATGCAAAAGACGTCTCCTTAGGCTTTGAGCCTCCCCTCTCCTCTGGCTGCCAGCCGCTTAGTATCTGCTCTCTTGTGTCTCTAGCTTTCTCTCTCCCTCTATCTCTTTCTCTTAGCTCAGTGTCTTAAGTTCAGGGATGTTAGCTTCAGCTGTGTCCTCTTAATGTTGTTGGCTGCGCTTTATTTCGAGAAGTGGATGCCTTTCATCTCACCCACTCTAAAATGCCCTTTTGGCTGAGAGGCGAATATAAAATGTATCAAAAGCATATCAATTAAATATATTTTTTTATACATTCACAACTCAAAGGCCATATTATGCCTAAATGAAAATGATCTGTACAGCAAATGTTAACCTAAGCAGATGTAAGAAAACGGTAGTCAATAGAACACCTGATGTGGAAATATTTACTGCTCTCTATAGTTGCTGTAGAATGTATAGTTGTAGAGCAAAGAGCCTGATTCACTGCCAGTAAATAATGCCCCTTGCAGTTTTTCTTTTTATGTGGTATTTGTATTTTTACATTATAGGCAGAGTACAACAGGTATAAAATCTCCCCTTAAAGGAGTCCTATTATGCTTTTTCACTTTTTCAACTTTAGTTAGTCTGTAATGTTGCTGTTTGAGCATAAAAAAGATCTTCACAGTTACAAAGTTCAAAGTCCACTTCAAAAGGAGATATTTTATTTAACAAAAATCACTTTTCAAAAACTACAACGAACGACTCGTTTGGACTACAATGCATATTTTCCGGGATGTGTGATATCACAAATATCGACGAATAGGACGAGACCTGGTTGAGCTGCACTAGAGAGAGACACACTAACTTTCCCAAGGCAGACGAACTTAGAGTGTTTACAATCATCCGGGTTTAAATCACGCTCAAATTGATTTGATATTGACGCAATATTTACACTGAAGCTCGCAGTTGGCTATGGTATGACATTTCCCGACCAGGCGCCGAGTGCTGCCAATCGCAACACACACTGGCCCAGCTAACCAATCAAAGCACATTTCGTATTTCAGAAGGCAGGCCTTCGTTTGATACAGGACCTATTCGAGCCGTTCATGCCAAACTGGGGAGAGAGGTGTTGTAATAATGTAAAATATGTGAAAAATAATGTTTTTCGAACAACCTAGTATGAGAGCCTGTTCTAGTACATCCCCAAAACAAAATCAAGACTTTGTAAAAGAACATAATAGGACCCCTTTAAAAAATCATAAGCATGTCTTTTGGAGAAATTTAACATTACATCACTTGCTCACCAATGGACCAATGGATTTTTAGACTGGAGTTGTGTGGTTTACTTGTGGACTATTGTGATGTTTTTATCAGCTGTTTGAACCACTGATCTATAATAGAGAACTGGATTGCTCATGATGTCATAAAAGTGAAGCCGCCACGCCGCCATATTGGTATTCCCATTCATTCTATAGGAAATCGTACAATTTTAATGAGAAAACATCACCTAACGAGTCAGCGTTTTTATATCTGAAGTATCCCTGTACATTCTTACAACACAAACCTCCTGAGCATGTAAATGGTTATTTGTTTATGTCATGAATTTCCCCTGCGTATTAAAAAGTTACATGTTCTATACATTACCATAGCGAATATCAAATTCATATGCAAATGCATTTCAAATGACAAAGTGCTCATGAAATCTGAATAAAGATTTATGCTTTGAATTTATGCGTTATTTTGCCTTGCACGGTCATATATATAGATCAGTGGTTTGAACACTAATCTGACAGCACCCATTCACTGCAGAGGATCCATTGGTGATGTAATGCACAATTTCTTCAAATCTGGCCTAAGTAAACTTTCAGCAATTTTTCATTTTTGGGTGAACTATTCCTTTCATGACTAAGACGCCCTTTAAATAGTTATTTGCTGTGATCCAATTTAATTGCCATGCTTTTTAATATATACAAAAAATTAAAACCTTATGTAACTGATATATCAATCTGAGCATCTTTTGTTTTCAGCCTTGACTTGGTGAAGCTTTTTAGTTCCTCTGAAAGCTGTTGCATTACAAAACGTATTCTGTAAATAAAATACCGTTTGATTTCCTTTTAAATTTTAATGTCCACAAATAAGGTAGAAAACAATTGCTACTTTGGAATAGAGGAAAAAGTTTGAACATATTAAAATGCCTGCTATTGTAACAATTATCTCAAAGAGCCAAGGTGTTTAGGATTACAGAATGACTTGCCAATGACTCCCCTGTGAGGCTGTAGTAATAACTAAACAGACCTTGTGCAAACATTGCAATGCATTATTGATGTGTGCATTACAGAACACACTGCAAGGGCTTTAGGCTTGTGGGAATAGTGTGGCCAAGCAAACAGATACTCATACAATAGCTGCATATATTTTCTCTCTTTTTTTGTCTCCATTTTTGCCCCGCTTTTGACCAATGCCCCGTTGTTGGTGGGACAATTCAAGCCACAAAGACTAAAGGAGTTTAAAGGGAGTGCAAATTAAAACAAAAAAGGTCAGGTTGCAGCAAAAGATCCACTCAGCTAAGAAAGGCATCAAGATTTTACTCCCTCTCAAAGACACCTGCTTGCAAAAAACAAGCACAGAGGAGCTTTAAACTCTAAAACAAGGAAAATAGGTAAGATAATTGACTGAACCCACCTTGGCCACTACCTCTTCACCAAACTCACCAAGAAGACCTTAAGCATGTTACTGCTCTATAGTTGTTAAAAATTTCAGTGTTTTGTGACATTTGGAACAAATGGAGCTGTCTTTAATAAGGTGGGTACTATAGTCTTAAATAAGTTATTAATAGTACACCGATGTTTATCCAAGTAGAACCAGTGCAGTGTCAATGGGTTTTGGGTTTTAAAGGGGTCATATGATGCAATTTCAATTTTTCCTTTCTCTTTGGAACTAAAATGCCAATTCGGCCAATCACAATGCACTGGATAGCTGGCCAATCAGAGCACACCTCACTTTTTCAGACCGATGAGCTTTGTAAAAATCGACGCGTTTCAGAAGGCGGGGCATAGAGGAGAAACAATAATGTACAGTATGTGGAAAATAATGTTTTTTTTTTACTTTAAACCGCATAAACACATTTCATTACACCAAATACACAAAATAATGTTCTTTTTAGCAGCATCATATGAACCCTTTAATGTTTCACAGTATGGTAAGGGGCATAACGTTTCCGTCACACGCTTGAGGTATTCAGCCAATCACAACGCACTGGATAGCTGGCCAATCACAGCACACCTCGCTTTTCAGACCGATGAGTTTTGTAAAAATCGACATGTTTCAGAAAGGCGGGGCATAGAGGAGAAACAATAATGTACAGTATGTGGAAAATAATGGGGTTTTTTTACCTTAAACCTAGGGGTGTGACGAGACACTTATCCCACAAGACGAGACGAGACGAGATGAGATTTTTAGACTTTTTTAAAGAAATCCTCAGTGATGAAATATACAGGGAATACATAGTCTTTTATTCAACTGAAAAACAAAATGAAAGAAAATGTAGGTGCATTTTTAAATCAACTTGTACTTTATAAAATTAAACTTCTACTTTAATTAATTATATGCAGCAATAAACAACATGTAAACTAGAGCTGCACGATTCTGGATAAATTAAGAATCATGTTTTTTTATATATAAATTGGAGATCACGATTCTCTCACGATTCTGAAGAAAAAACGATTAGAAAACTAAAGTAATTTACTAGTGGTTCTGACAAAATGTTCATTGCTTAAGTCTTTTTAAAAATATAAATTCATTTGAACAAAATAAATAAAGCTGTAGCTGAATCTTTGTCATTCAGGAATAAGATCGCGTGGGTCACGTGTTTGAATCGAGATCGCGATCTTTAACCGATTAATCGTGCAGCTCTAATGTAGACCCAGCAAATTGTTTTGCGAGGATATCATCACGTTCTAAAATATTTGGGGTCTAAAATATTGAAAAGCTTTGTCCTAGACCAACTGTAATAATATTTTATTTTTAGGTTGACTGGTTTGCTTTATTCTATGATATTTCTTATCTATGATATTTCTAAATAGTATGCAATAACAATGGCACTCTCACTTTCAAGAAACCAGTAATCCTAAATTTGTGTGATGATCTTTCTGTAGGGCTGATGTCATTCAGATTACAGGGCAAACCTCCCGTCACAGAGCGGAAAGCAGAGGGATTGAATCTCATCTTGTGCTTCATTTTGTTTGTCTCAGAGGTTTCTGAATAATGTGTCTCAACCCGTCCGCCTTACTGTGTCACCGGGCCAAAATCCCACAGCTGCCACTCCTCATCGTCTCCTCTCGTTCTCATCAAATGGAACTCATCGCAGCATCCAGAACCAGACATCACTGGCTTTCATTTATAATTGGTTTTAAGCAGTTGGTCAAATGAAGTGAGAGGTTACATTTCAACAGGCTGACTGGATGTCTTGTGAGATGGGGAAAAGGGTCTTGTCTGAGCATGCAGATTGATGCTATACATTTACATGATGTTCATTGGCAGATGCAGTAATGGCGTTATCAATTTTCGCTGACTTGAGCTGTGGATTGAAGTGTTCACACAGGCACAAGAAATGGGTTCCTGTTTCTCAAGATGATTATTTGAGCAGTGTTCCAATCACGTTTCTCAATCTGTAAATAAATTTGGTGCGAGACATAATTTGGTCCCAGACAGGAGCATCTCATCATAATTAAAAAAAGGCATGTTATTATATGAAGTACTTAAAAAATTTAAATAAAATAAAACTTTAAAAAAAAGTTTGTATAAATTCTTGTCTATAATATATATATATATATATATATATATATATTTATATATTCTTTTTTTTGCATTCAGGAGTGCAACTACCATTTTCATTACTGAATCAATTTCTGCCTTTTCCATAAAATGTATGGATGTATTTATACTTTTCTTTGACAAATCTACATTTAAGAATGGTACATGACATATATGGTTCCCTCTCAGTCGGTCACTCTCGACGTCACGTCGGAGGACCGACGAATTGGGATCTCGCTTAGAGGGCCCAATCTACTTCGAGAGTAAACTAAACGAGCCAATGCACATTGGCTTGCGATTATTGCATCCAGCTGCTGCTGATCACAGCGTGAGTATAAGTAGGCAGCAGGTGCAGCGCATATTCAGGTTTTCGCTGAGGAGCCGAGCCGGTGACCCGGCCGCTCAGCGGTGGCACAGGAGCTGTGGCGACGGGACGTGACGTCTCCGTTCCCTCCTTCAGGGAACGAGGGTTACATACGTAACCGAGACGATTTCTGAGAAAGCCTTCTAAATGTGTAATATCAAAGATTTAAAAAAAAAGGTCAGAATGTAATTTTCTCCCAGGTTAATTTATTTTCCTGTACTCATTCCAGTGCAAATAAATAAATAAATACATAAATAAAATGGGATAAGAAGAATAAAGAACTAAGTATGTCGGAGGATGATAGATGAAAATCTGGCAAAATCCTGCTCATTCTTTGATAGCATTAATCTTCAAAGGTGTTACTACATTTGCTTATATTGCCAGTGTTGTTATTGATGTTATGAGGTCACCTCTCCTCAGTCTGTGTTCAGTTTTCTGTGTCTCTCCACATTTGTAGTAGCCAGTTTTATCAGAGGCCCAGTTAGGCGCTTCATGTCTGAGATAAGTTGCTCATGCCCTGATCGTAATTGTCGAAAGGATTGAAATGATTTGATTGGAGGATTAGAGGACGGTGTCAGTCAGCTGCTTGAACTGAATAATTTATGTGCACAATGGATTACATTTTTTTTATGTGTACTACAAACGTGCCTTTTCATCAAATCATAATCTAGTAAGATTTTCCTGATTGACATCTCATGTGTTAGAGAAATATCAGATATTGAAATTAGAACTTCCTGGTATCTGTATATATATATATATATTGTATACGTAACTATGTGCTTATAGATGAGCTAGTTTCTGGTGGTCATCTCAAGCATCTGACTGATGTCTTCTCCTTTTCTGTGCTAGTTAATGTATATTAAAATGGTACTTTGGAGGGACTCGAACTTGGGTCACTTGAAGCACCATTGCATTATACGTCTAAGCATATATAAGCACTTTGACAACCAGAACAAACAACCTCAATGATGGTATACTGGTGCAGAAGAGTAACTGAAAATAAGCAAACTAGATCTGCAAAGTTTTATCTCCGCTCTCTTTGAGATTTTTGTTTCTTTGCATATAGATGAATTTGGCATTTTGATTAGGAATCGCATTTTAAATCCTTACAATCATTGTCAGTGAAAGGCTATAGAGTCCCTTGTTTATTTTGAAGCTGTGCCATCGACAGATACCTGGCATTGCAAATATTTAAACCTATGATGTCTGGACTCTGCACCCCTGCTCACCACATATACTAAAATAAGCCTTGGAAAACAGACTTCAGATGCCCAACAATGTGAGACTTTTCATGTTTTAATGAATAATTCTCTGTGTGTACACTGGTATTTCTTCCTTTTAAGTTGCTAATATCAAAAGAGGTGGTCTATCAATAATGTTCAAAACACTGAATGAATGGGTTAATTATGAATTAACATTAACTTAGATCAATAAATGTCGTACATATAAATACTAGATTAGCCTATTATATTTTATGTCCTTTTGTAAAGCTTGCAATGTGTTTGACCATGAAGCATAAGCAACATAAAATACATTATACACCCACTGTGTAATACTGCAAAAATCAAAGAGACGTTTTTATTGATTTCTTCTAGTTTGAGTACTTGTTAAACATTAACTGTTAATCCGGTTACATGTTTAGGTCTTGTGGGGTTTATGATAAAAAAAAACCAGCAGCATTACTAACAGCAATAAAGTCTCAACTACAGCTGGTTAGTAATATTACCGCAGAGTTTTTAGAACCTTTTTCATGTGCTAGTTTTTTCACGATTTGTTAGTTACCTGCTTTTGATTCTCTTACAGCTTATAGACAGAAGAAGACAGCTGGTGGAACAAAATATTGCTTTGTCAAGAAGAGCAAGGTATGTCGTCAAAATGATTTTCTTCGTTAATCTCCAAAAAAACAACAACACTTTTTTTATGGTTTATGTTTTGCTGACCAGGTCATGGGGATTCATCACACCGTGATTCTGCTACTGGTCCCGTGTGCCTCACTGTCGACTTATGGTCAAACAGAAGAAGTAAAGCAGCTTCTTAAGAAATTATAAGAATTTCATTCGTTATAAGAAATTCATCAGGCAGCGTGTGTTTGGAGCCATGAATGTGCTGAGATGTGACAGTGAGATCTGTACATCACGGGATCCCAAAATGACAACAGCTGCAAAGAAGTCAACACCTTCACTAGCAAATAACAACCAAGTTAAAGCAGTTTGAACTGGAGGAGGTACTTGGCTCCCAGAAAACAGAGACTTGTATATGAGCAACAAGCCATTTCCTGTAATTACATGTATACATTAATCAGAGGGGAGAGACACCCCAAATGTGAATACAGAGGACACAAGTCCACTCGAAAGATTGTTGTGGGGTGTGCAGGCAATTGGCCAACGCATTATGAAGAAGGCGTCATTGTATAGATGTCAAGTTGAACATACGCCTCTTTTAGCTTCCTATTAATTTATGGTCCCTTTATTAATTGTTAATTTTTTTTTACTGTTAATTAATTATTAATTAATCATGTCAATAAATAGCTAAATAAACTCACAATCAGATCATTCTTAGATATTAATGTTGCAGTAGCTTATACATTGAGCAGTAATGTATGAACTAGGCTAAATGAATTGTTTTGTTTAAAAAAAACATATTTAGTCATAATTTTTTGAATTTATGTTTAATTTGTTATAGTAAACACAACTTTTAACTAATTTTATATTCTGAGAAGCATATGCAGTAATACAATTGGTTTGTTGTTTTTCCCCTTTTGTCAAACAGCACAAATGGTCATTTTATGAATGAAATGAAATAAAATGTTTGTTTTTTTAATTATTATTATTATTTAACAGTTTATTCTTTAACTGAAGTAAACATTTTTGTTATCTGGCTGTAAAAAAAAAAAAAAAAAAAAAAAAGTTTTACTAGCCCGTACCCAGACTGTCTTTCATCTTTCCTGACTCACTTTTCATCTCGTTTTTTAAGCTGACTGCACACCCCACACATTGTCACTGAACTTGTGTAACGCTAGGTCTGTGTTGTACTGTGACTGTCTGCGATATCAATAAGGAAATCTCCCGTTTAGAAACTTAGTGCTTCCCGCTTTACAATCAAGAAACAAAAATTAAACCTGCTAAATATAAACATTTTTAGAAAACCTCCTATGGGTAATTTTACGATAATATTTTTTACATTTAGAATATATTCCCTGTCGTGAGCAATACATTAAATCAAGTCCATTCGCCTGTTATTCGCGTCTTTTATTTTGTAAAGGAAAAATATATCTGAACTTCCTGTTTGTGTTTGGAAGGCCAACGCTGGCTTCACATCGCTACTGAACGAGGATCCAGACAGACAGCTGCCGCTGCTCACCTTCAAACTAACCAAAAATCGCATTTATGAGCTCGACTGAAAACCAGAGGACATAAATGGACAGATTTCTGCTGAACGCGTCTTCTTAGAGGTCGTGTTACAGCACTTTTAGGTCTATATCTTTATAAAACAGTGGTGAGGTTGCTAACAGCTGATAGCTAGCTAGAGCTGGTGATCATAACAGCTTGAAACAGCATCATCTCCTCACATGCTGCTGATCACTGAACGGCTCAGCTCAGCTCTTCTTTATTTGAGCCATGATGCCTCTCAACTACCACTGTTAAAATCATATCATAGATCCTACTAGCCCGCTGTGAGTGTTACAGCCATTTTGGTTTAGATGTATGTCCATTGTCATTGGGGGCTTTTTTCAGTTTCACCTCATTGAGCTGTTGTTTAGTTTTGTGTTTTTTGACAGATGTGTAATGTTCATTTTGTATTATGATAGTTTAGATGTATTTACTTGTAATGTGAAAGTGACCCCCTATTTCTGTGTCTTATAGATGTTGAATTGATGTAGTACGTGATGATTGTGTGTTGATGCCCCAAACAAGAAGATCAGGACAGAGGGAGGGAGTTTATTGCCTTCACTTGGTGGATATCTCACTGCCCTGGACATGATGGGCCCACGGCGAAAGGTCACCAGGACTCATAGTTTGGGGGGAGGAACATTTAGCTCTCTTGGACATGAGGAACCTAAAGACTATATCAATGAGCTCTCACATGAGGTGCTCTGCCACATATTCCGGTCAGTACAACACCCCGACATCCCACTACTAGTTAGTACAGTAGTTAGCAAATGTATTACCAGTGTGCTATAATTGTCAATCCATTCTCCTAAACGTTTGTCTTAATTAGGGTCGCTAAGGTCCTTGCTATTCTATTCTCATTTCCAGAGATTTTTGACAGCGCTGTCATAGATTAACTCAACGGTGTATAGTTGACTTGAGTTTTGATGCGTAAATCCATCTCCCCACAGATACTTACCCATGCAGGACATAATGTGTATGGAGTGTCTGTCACGGAAACTGCGGGAGGCGGTGACTCTCTACTTGCGGGTGGTGAAGGCTGTGGACCTTTGTGCCAGCCGGTGGTGGGAATACATGCCCTTAGGTAGACGACACTCTTAATGCTCAAATTTCAGTACTGAGATCTGTTTATAACTCAACCTGGTATAAATGTGTGGTCAATAGGTATGAATTGTCAAAGGGCTTTGAGTTTATATTCAGATTAAATAACATATTCACAGTCCTGCACAGAATCTGCCCAACAGATTTCACATCCCTCTACCCTGGAGACTTGTGTATTAAATGTTTTGATTAGGCTTTCAGTGTACTACTCAGCTCTGTTTATGACTTATTACCTAGTACTCTCAGCTATACTTAATACTTCTTGCCATACTTAAATCCAGTGGTTGAAAATGGTTTATGCTGATATATAGAATGCGAGATGTCAGATACAGATTTATTTCTGTGATGGCAAAGCGGAATTTTCAGCACCATTTTAGTGTCAAGACTAGAAATCATTCTAATATGATAATCAAGAAACATTTCTTATTATTATCAGTGTTGAAAACAGTTGTGCTGCTTAATATTTTTGTGGAAACTGTGATAAATGTTTCTTTTTCAGGATTCTTTCATGAATAGAAAGTTCAAAAGAACCGCATTTACTTGAAACAGAAATACTTTCTAACATTATAAAAATGTATTTACTGTCACTGTTGATTAAATTTAATGCATCATTGCTGAGTAAAATTATTCATTTCATTAAAAAAACTGACCCCAAGATTTTTAGTAAGCGTATATTACCTGTATAATAAGAATTTAGTGATGACAAATGAGATTAACTAAAATATCAAAAAAATATATATATAGTTTTACTTGAAAACAGAAAGTGTTTATTAACTTTTACCAGAGCTTTTAATAGATATTTGCCTGTGGCAGTGATCTCTGGTTAGCCGATTAATTCATAGCTTTCAGTCACGTGACCGGCTCGAAGACCTGGAGGGCAAAACATCCATAGAACTGCAGGACAAACCTGTCAGTTTTCCATCTGTTTCACAGCCTCAAATATTTAGATCACCTCTCAAAAGAATAAAACAAAGGTATGTGAACAAAATGCAAGTTTTTCCCATTTGCAATCCATATTAAGCACCCGCGGCAATATTTCAATCATTAAACAGTGTGACAAAACGTTGTTAAAACACTTAAAGTGCCTTAATATATTTGAAACAGTAATATTCTCTATATTTATTATGCATACTTTACATAGGCAAGCAGATGAGCCCGGAATATGAACGCAATCCACTTAATGGTTCAGTGTTTTCCTTCTAATGGGAAACCATTTAACGTGAAACTTTGCACATTGCAATTATATTCTGGCTTCATCTGCTTGCCTGTACAAAATATACATAATCAATAAGATGTTTACTGAATTTCGCCTTAATACTACTTAATGCAAACTGCGTAAAAATAACTGGCGGTCAGTGGAGCAAAACTTCGTTTTGCCCTCCAGGTGGGCGTTCCTATAAGGGTATGACGTCACGTGAACACTATCAATAGGAATGGCATATATATTGGTCTACTCCTATGCAAACCTTTCTTGAAATATAGATTTGTTTTGAACAGAATTCCAAATTGGTGAATCCAAGAGTACCAGTCCTAAAGCCTTACAACACTTATTCTATGATTCTGTCCATTTTATTTTGTTTTTGTCCTTAATTCAGTGGTGTTAACTGATGTGTGTAACTCAGGTTTCACAGACTCCAGTTTCCTCATGCTAATGAAGAAGATGCCTGATTTGGAGCAGCTGTATGGTCTTCATCCACGTTATCTAGAGAGAAGGAGGGTCAGAGGTTATGAGGCTTTCAGCATTCCTGGTGTTTTGGAGGCTCTACAGGCCTGTCCCAACCTTATAGTGAGTCTATGATATATATGAGATAGTTGTTGTTTCAGTTTATAAAAATGTTTGTCCATCTGTTTTCAACTACGGTTTAAAATGAGGACAATATCTGCACTTACAGGGTGTGGAGACATCGCATTTGGAGCTGGTGGAGGCGATATGGAACTACATGCCTCAGGTTCACATTCTAGGGAAGTTCAGGAACAGAAACGGGGCGTTTCCTATACCCTCAGAGAACAAACTCACTATTCCAGCTGCAGCTAAAATCCAGACTCTCCATCTTGTTGGTGAGTTTCAAATTGCTTCCAGAGTGCAAACCGTTTTCCACATCATCTTGGTCATCTTGTCACAAACCTTTCTACTTTGTCTTTCTTATAGGTGTCAATGTGCCGGAGATCCCCTGCTTGTCCATGCTCAGGCATCTGTACCTGAAATGGGTGCGCCTCACAAAGCCTCAGCCCTTCAAAGTCTTTCTCTGTGTGAATTTGCGTACGTTCGTCATGAGGAACTGCGCCGGTCCCACTAATTCTCTGAAGTATGTGCCTCTTGTCACCGGTCTGGCCTCTGCCCGCAACCTAGAGCAGCTGGAGCTGGTGAGGGTGCCCTTTTTGGGTGGGCTGATTCAGCATGTTGTGGAGGATAGCTGGAGGTCAGGTAAGATGAACATTTTGTCAGCTCCTTACAAATAGGAATCATATTAAAACTGCTGAACAGTATATTATAGTATTGAAAAGCAGTCAAAACTTTTTTTTTTTGACTGTGCAAGTTGTTCTTGCAATACATATTTCTCATTGACTATGTGAATACAATACCAATATTGCTTTGTTTACTTATCTTGAGCAAGAAAAAAAGTATGCAGTGGTGCACTGCTAAAAGAAAGTTCCAGGTCTGTGGCACATTGGCTAAAGTACATCTCTTGTAGGAGGGTTCCGTAATTTGCACACAATTGTATTTGGTGCCTGTAAAAATGCACTTGAAGTGGATCTGGGCTACCTCATCATTACTGCTGCTCGCAGGTAAATCTGTGTTTAAACATTCAAAGAGCATGCTAAACTTTCACTGATTCCTTTATAGAATTAGAGATGTTGACAGAATCAACTCTGGTTCTCAGGTTGCATGAAGTTCGAATCCAGCCTTCCTTAACCAAAGATGGGGTGTTCTCCGCACTGAAGATGGCTGAACTGGAGTTCCCTCAGTTTGAGACTTTGCACCTTGGATATGTTGATGAATTTCTGTTGCAATGTAAGTCATTGTTATGAAATGTCTGTCATTAATTTACATTTACATTTAGCAGATTTTATCCAAAGCGACTTACAAATGAGGACAATAAAAACAGTCAAAACTAATTACTCACCCTCAACTAATTACTCACCCTCATCTCATTCCAAACCTTTTGTTCATCTTCAAAACATATTTGTAATGAAACCTGAGGGATTTCAGTTCCTCCAATGACAGTCCATTCCATCAAAACCTTCAAGTATCAGAAAGTTCATGAAGACATAAAATTACATGTCAAGCAAGAACATTTGAGCATGTGTTTACCATATTTAATCTGCTTTATGTATCAATGTTTATGTCTCTTCAGAAGACTGAACTGAACTTTTTAAAGTGTCAAGGTTTTGGTCGAACAGACTTTCAATAGAGAAACATACCTTATATATATTAATTTGTGTTTCAAAGATGAATGACAGTCTTATGGGTTTGGAACAATATTAAGGTGAGTAAATGATGACAATATTTAGATTTTTGGGTGAACTAACCTTTCATTTACCTGTAATAAAACATGTTTCTCACAGGTAACATGAGCCATGCTGAGCTAGTCAAATACGGTCTTGCTGATGTAATCGAGAATCCAGGAATCATCACAGACATAGGAATGAAGGCTGTTAATGAGGTGTTTACCTCCATCAAGTATCTGGTCATTTATAACTGTCCACATCTTCACAATCCACACAACTGGATCACAGGTAATTGATCCATCATCATTTGTTTATGTATTTCCTGACTTTTAGTGTACAATTTCTATCAAGTTTTACAATGCATATTTTAGTTCCAGTTTTTAAATCTGACTAATTAGCTGTTCTTTGTTAAAGACCACTCACGCTGGAGTCGACTGGTGGACCTCACTCTAGTGCGCTGTCATGCTATCAAGCTGGAGTCGTTCAGTCAGTTCATTGAGATGCTTCCCAGCCTGGAATTCATCTCTCTGGATCAGATGTTTCGTGAACCTCCCAAGGTGAGCTGTCGACCCATAAAAACCATTACCAGGACACTATCACTTAGATATCTTTACCATTTGTGGTAAACAGACAGTTCGGGGTCTTTACTCTGATATAATTCTTATCACAATATGTACAGTAATCACAATATGTGTACTTTTGAACAGTAAAGAAGTTACAATATAAATGAAAAAAATATATAATATAGACTATAGGAGATTAAATGTTGTGAAGCATGTTAACGTTATTTCTTTACCTCAGGGCTGTGCCCGTGTCGGACTCAGTGCAGGCACGGGTATCGGAGTTTCGTCTGCCCTGGTCAGCAATCAGAATTCCAACAATGATAATGACAACAATAACAACAACAATCACCAGAACAATAACGATGCAAACATTCCACCAAATAACAACGAACAGGTCGAAGATGTGCCTCAGCAGCACCACCATAGACCAGAGGGTACTTATTCAATTAAATTTTTTTTTTCAATTCAAGTTTATTTGTATAGAGCTTTTCCCGATTTTCACACAAAGCAACTTAAGTTTCTACAATATTTAGTAGTAGCATATCAGTGGTGACTGTCAGTTAATGTACATATGGCAGAAATGAAAAATCAATTAAAGACGTAATCAAACAGACGATGAACACTATTAACAGCAATTATTATATGATGCAATCAAACTTATAGCAAAATTTGGTAGTTCTGTATGTTGTTTCAGGGTTGGCATCATCTGAGGTCCTCTGAGGGGTTGGCATCATCTCTTCTCATGTGTTCTGGATCCAGACTGAAGCTTGTGTTAATCCTAGTTACGGCAAAAACAGAGAAACAAATAGAGACATAATTAGCGTAGCTGCTGTTCCAATCAAGCAAAATTTTTTTGTTTAACCCAAGCTAAAGAAAAATAATGTGCATTTGATCAGCTATAACTGCAGTACAAGATTATCAGGAAGGTTATTCCAGAGTTTGGGAGCCAAATGCGAAAAAGCTCTACCTCCTTTAGTGGACTTTGCTATCCTAGGTACTACCACAAGTCCAGAGTTTTGTGACCTAAGGGAGCATGATGGATTGTAGCGTGGTAGAAGACTAGTTAGGTACGCAGGAGCTAACCCATTAAGGGCCTTATAGGCAAGTAATAATATTTTGTAACTGATACGGAATTTAATAGGTAGCCAGTGCAGAGACTGTAAAATTGGGGAATATGATCTTATTTTCTTGACCTGGTAAGGACTCTAGCCGCTGCATTTTGGACTACCTGTAGCTTGTTTATTGATGATGCAGGACAACCACCTAGCAGTGCATTACAATAGTCCAGTCTAGAGGTCATGAATGCATGAACTAGCTTTTCTGCATCAGAAACAGGTAACATGTTTCGTAACTTGGCAATGTTTCTAAGATGGAAGAATGCTGTTTTTGTAACATGGGAAATATGATTTTCAAAAGACAAGTTGCTATCTAATATAACACCCAGATTTTTGACTGTAGAGGAAGTAACGGTACACCCGTCTAGTTGCAAATTGTAATCCAAGACATTCTGTGTACTGTTTTTTTGGTCCAATAAGTAATATCTCGGTCTTATCCGAATTTAATAGGAGAAAATTATTGGTCATCCAATCTTTTAAATTTTTAACACACTTTGTTAGCTTAGATCAGTGGTTCTCAAACCTGTCCTGGAGTACCCCCAGCCCTGCACATTTTGTATGTCTCCCTCATCTATCACACCTGATTCAACTCATCAGCTCATTAGCGGAGGGTGCAAGACCTGAAGTGGGTGTGTCAGATATAGGGAGACATACAAAATGTGCAGTGCTGGGGGTACTTCATGGAGAGGTTTGAGAATCCCTGTAAGGCTTAGATAATTTAGAAGTTTCATCTGGTCTTGTTGAGATATATAGTTGAGCATCATAAGCATAACAGTGGAAACTAATCCCGTATTTTCTAATAATATTACCAGTGAACCCCGAACGTTATCAGGAAGGCTATTCCAGAGTTTGGGAGCCAAATGCGAAAAAGCTCTACCTCCTTTAGTGGACTTTGCTATCCTAGGTACTACCAAAAGTCCAGAGTTTTGCGACCTTAGGGAGCGTGATGGATTGTAGCGTGGTAGAGGACTAGTTAGGTACGCAGGAGCTAACCCATTAAGGGCCTTATAGGCACGTAATAATATTTTGTAACTGATACGGAACTTAATAGGTAGCCAGTGCAGAGACTGTAAAATTGGGGTAATATGATCATATTTTCTTGACCTGGTAAGGACTCTAGCCGCTGCATTTTGGACTATCTGTAGCTTGTTTATTGAAGATGCAGGACAACCACCTAGCAGTGCATTACAATAGTCCAGTCTAGAGGTCATGAATGCATGAACTAGCTTTTCTGCATCAGAAACAGGTAACATGTTTCGTAACTTGGCAATGTTTCTAAGATGGAAGAATGCTGTTTTTGTAACATGGGAAATATGATTTTCAAAAGACAAGTTGCTATCTAATATAACACCCAGATTTTTGACTGTAGAGGAAGTAACGGTACACCCGTCTAGTTGCAAATTGTAATCCAAGACATTCTGTGTACTGTTTTTTTGGTCCAATAAGTAATATCTCGGTCTTATCCGAATTTAATAGGAGAAAATTATTGGTCATCCAATCTTTTAAATTTTTAACACACTTTGTTAGCTTAGATCAGTGGTTCTCAAACCTGTCCTGGAGTACCCCCAGCCCTGCACATTTTGTATGTCTCCCTCATCTATCACACCTGATTCAACTCATCAGCTCATTAGCGGAGGGTGCAAGACCTGAAGTGGGTGTGTCAGATATAGGGAGACATACAAAATGTGCAGTGCTGGGGGTACTTCATGGAGAGGTTTGAGAATCCCTGTAAGGCTTAGATAATTTAGAAGTTTCATCTGGTCTTGTTGAGATATATAGTTGAGCATCATAAGCATAACAGTGGAAACTAATCCCGTATTTTCTAATAATATTACCAGTGGTGTTTTGAGTTTGAGCTCCATCAAGTTAATTCTTTATCGTCTATTTTTTATCTTAAAATCAATTTTATACACCACCATTTTTGTTTCTATAACGTGTGAATATATCCCCTATCGTATTTATATCCCCTATTATATACAATACATTCAATTTGAGGTCAGAAAGTTAAGGCTGGAGTAATTGCTGCTGAAAATTCAGCTTTGCCATCACAGGAAATAAATGACATTATAAAATATATTCAAATAGAAAATAATTGTAATACTGTTTCCCAATATTACTGTGTTTTTATCAAATTAATGCAGCCTTGGTGCACACAAGAGAATACTTTCAAAAACATTTACCAAAATCTTACCGACCACATACTTTTGAACGGTTGTGTACATCTAGTGTTTAAAGGTGACATATTATGCCCCTTTTCACAATATGTAATATAAGTTTCAGGGGTCCCCAGAATGTAACTGTGAAGTTTTAGCTCAAAATACCCCACAGATAATTTATATAATTTTGAAAATGGTTATTTTGAGTGGATGCAGAAACGTGCTGTTTTAGAGCCTGTCTCTTCAAATGCAAATGAGCTGCTGCTCCCCGCCCCCTTTTACAGAATAGAGCTGCGCCATTACAGCTCGTACTTGCTAAAAAACATGTTTTGGTTCTGATTATCATGTTTATCTCGCTGAAATCATGCGTTTTAAACCATATTAGTTTAAACTTCTGATATACGGTTTTCTGAGCGCACACATCCGAAGTACACGGACAGAAAGCTGCTGTCACAGCATGCGAGTACTAAACTAAGTTCTCATTCACACACAAGTTTACGTTAAAAACACGCATAAGTTACAAAAACAGTCGGTTATGACTGTGAAGGTAAACAGCTGGGAAATAAATTGCATGTTTATTTTAGATCTGTGTGGCAGCAGCAATATACAGTAAATAAATCAATAAATCCTCTGCTCTCTTGTCTCTTCTGAGGCTGGGAATCTAAATAGTGTTCTGTGCTCATCTGTGCAGCCAAAGACAGAACAGTTAGCATGTTTTGCTCAAGCTTTCGGCATGGCATTAGAACTGGTACACCGTTGGCGCTTGCGAAATCAAAATGACGGCGCCGTGGGTGGAAACTTACAGATTAAGGGGAGGTAATATTATAATGAGATCCCTTTGCAATGTCACTAGGGGAGCGAAATCAGACGCTTGCAGAAAAAAGCTTATCAAAACAAAGTTACTGAGTTAATCTTTTTCACGTTTCCATGATTGGTAGATGCACCGGGGACCTGATTATAGCAATTAAAACCTAGAAAAGTCAGATTTTCATGATATGTCACCTTTAATGATTGTTTGGCTGCAGAAAGCTTTGAGTTAACTTTTTTTTCTTGACTTCAATCAGAGATTCCCGATGTTGAGGGCATGGTGCCAGACAACATGGAGCCTGAGCCCGTTCTTGTGGCCTCCAACCCAGATGAAGAGACCCAAGGTTCCAGCCAGACTACTAATCCTTCACTTGAACAGGATGAAGAACAAGCAGGTCTGAAGAAACCTAGCAAATAATGCAAACAGATGGAATACGCCTGATGAGTAGCCATTAACATTTTTGCTTTTTCTTTTATGATTTAATTCAGGACCTAGTGGAGTTCAAACTGCAGTGAAGAAACAGTCGGTGGTGCTTTCAGACTCAGACAGTGAGGATGAGTATAGTCCAATCAGGACGCCGGCTGCCGCCCCCTCTCAAGGCCAGTACCCTGAGACAGAAGCCCAGGGGAAGAGCAGTACAGCTGTGACTCCACATGGTAGTTTGCATGTAAAATCTTCATAGCCACTGCATCAGTTCTTAGTATAAAATACATTCAGGCACTTAAGGCTTGGTCCACATTCCATCACCTTTTTCATTACAACTATAACATCATAAATGTTTGTCACTTTGATGTCTTTAACATCATTTTTGATCAATTAATTGTGTCCCATCACTAAATAAAAGTATTGATTTCTTTAAAAAAAAAAAAAAAAAAAAGAGTCTTACCCCAAACTTAATGTGTGAATATAATTGCAATAAATGATGTAATTTTAGATCAATATACACTACTATTCAGATTTCATCATTTAATTCATACATTTAATTCGTACATGTGACTTAAGTGTCCAAGAATATTCACGTATTTTTGGGGCCATATAAGTTCTGAAATATTATCTGTACGACTGCAATGACACTATTGGAAGAAAGCAAACTTGATGGCTGATACAGCTTGATGCCGATATGATTGTTGTGCTGTATTCTGGCAGGTAAAGGGAAAACTCCACTGCGTAGACATGGACTGCAACCTCAGGAGCTCAGTTGTGAGAAAGGCTGCCAGGTGACCAGCGAGCAGATCAAGGCTGACATGAAGGCGGCCATTGAGACGGCTGAGCGTGGGGCCAGAGACAGAAACAGTGGGCCCGGGTCTGCTTCAGGCTACGCTGCCGGCAACTGTGTTTGCTCCATCCGCTGGAGGGAGGAGTCTGCCAATCAGGACAACCAAGGTGGAGCGGGTAGAGGGGAGGACGACATGGTGAGGACTCGCTGCACCTGCTCTGAAAATAGGACTCGTGGTGGCCACGGCCTGCCAGTGGGAGGAGACAGCCATAGATCAGAACGTCACAGCCCAGAGCAGAGAGCAGGAGGAGATGAGATGGAGGACATGCTCTCCAACGCTCCACCCAGGACTCAGGGCTCAACTGAGGGGCAAAGTGAGAGGACTGCAGGCCACCAGCATGGATCATCACACAGAAGCCCGATAGATGAGTTTCCCAGGAGACCGGTCACTCGTGCCTGCAGCAGACTTTCCTCTGTGCCCCTGGTTTGTGAGTCAGGTAAGACGAGAGCAGAGGCTCCTCACAGTGGAATGTCAGAGAATCAATTGAGCAATGGAAAAAAGGCACAGTTAGGCAAAGGCTGATCCTTGTGGTGTGGCATTTGTGCATAGCATAAAAGCAGATGGAGGAATGCTGGGGGTCTTGATTACTTCACTGCTAGTCTATATGGGCAGTTATAGTGCAGTATATTTCCTTGTGTTCATGACATTTGGATAAAGGGCCACACCCATGTTGACTCCTAGAGAACCTACAGTGCTGAGAAGAATAGCACATGTAGGAAATTAGACTTTTTCTGATGAATGCATGCTTGCATAAAACCACTGTTGTAGTAGAATGTCTCATAAGTGTAGATGCATTTATTTCAGGAATCTCTAAACCTTTTTCAGGCCCTAATTAGAAAGACACATTGTTGAGTGTTGCATTTTGAGTGTGAAGTATAAGGTGACTATTTAACATATTGAATATTACAAATTACGTACTTTATAATGCTTACATTGCATACTACCGTTCAAAAGTATGGGGTTGGTACAATTTTTTTTTATGCTTTTGAAAGTCTCTTATGCTCACCAAGGCTACAAAAATACATTAAAAACAGTAATATAGTGAAACAATTATTACAGTTTAAAATAACTGTTTTCAAATTTAATGTATACATATTTTATAAATGTTATGTATTCCCTTGATGTCAAAGCTGAATTTAACAGCTATTACTCCAGTCTTCGGTGTCACATGATACATCATTCAGACTCTAATATGTTGATTTGGTGATCAAGAAACATTTCTTATTATTAATAGTGTGGAAAATCGTGCTGTTTAATATCTTTTAGTAGGATTCTTTAATGAATAAAACGTTTTTTTTTTTTTTTAAACAGCATTTATTTGAAATAGAAAACTTTTGTAAATGTCTTTACACTTCCATTTTGATCCATTTAATCTGTCTTTACTGAAAACAGTTTTTTTTTTTTTTTTTTACGTACTGACCCTAAACTTTTGAATGGGAGTGTATTTACAAACTCATATACTTTTGAAATTAAATTTAAATTATACTTGATAAAATTTTCATTTTGGGGTGAAATGTTCTTTTATTATTTATGAACTGCGTGAGCTTCAAGCTTCAAAAGGGACTCAAAAGCACATACAAGTGGTTCATCAGACGCTTGTGCTAAAACAGACTGAAGTCGGTGTTGTTGAGCACTGAGAATCTCGACATCCCTCATAGAGCTTGTTTGTGTTTTTGTGAGTGAAGTAGCTATGTTCAATTTATGAACGAGTAATTTTTTTGAAGCAAGGCTAATCTATATTGCTTTGTTGCCCATTGTATGTTAATTTTTTTCCTATGGCAGTAAGATTTAACATAAAGATAAATTTGACCAACAGTAAGACTTCCATTTCATTTCTCATCACCTCTTGGTGTATCCAGAACTACCCAAAGCTAAGCCTCGGGTTGCAGTGAAGAGGAACCATATGGCAGACAAGTCCACCAGCACCAGTGACCCTGTGACTGAAGACGACCATGTGCAGGTGTCTTGTTCTTGTTCATGGTCTTGTTTCACTCAACTAAATGTTTCTTTAATGCACTTTCTTACAGATCACAAATATTTTTTCACATCATACAGGTGCTCAGCCTTAAATCTAAAAACCTGGTGGGAATCACACTTACAAATTGTGGCATCACAGATCTGGTCCTTAAGGAGTGCCCCAAAATGATGTTTGTCCATGGTGAGTTCATAGCAGAACATGTTGACATTGACAGGAGTCAAACTGTATCACATCCAAATGTGTAATTTGATCGTTTTTTTCCCAAGCAACACGCTGTAGGGTGCTGAAGCACTTGGTGGTTGAAAGTGCCCCCATAGTAAACCGCTTTGATTACGCACAATGTAAGAAGTTGGACATGGAGCAGGTGCTTGACCAGATCTTACGGATGCCGCCGGAGAGAAACCGCATCATCTACATGAGGCCTATGCAGCAGGTCAGCGTTATTCTTTAGTAGAGTGAGGTTGCCATGGTAGCTACAATCAGTGGGTTTCTGAATATGGTGTTGATGTAGGACTTATAATTTTCACATTTGATGAAACTGTTTCATGAGTATACAGTATTACTATTGGTTGCATAAGTGCAACATTCAATAAAGTATAGAAATGCTTTATGCTTTGCAAACTTAAACATTTAGATTATTGTGATATACTGGATATTGTTGTTGAATTATTGTGGTAAATATTCAGCAAGGATGCATTAAAGGGGACATGAACTGAGAAATCAAAATTTCACTGTACTATAAAAACATCCTGTATGTTTCAGAACTCAAAACCTTCTCGTTAGTCTAAAAACAGCTTATATTGAAGCCAATCTGCCAAAACAACGTAATAGTGTGGCTAAACACCGCCTCTGCAGAAGACGATCAACGCCTGCTTCTACATCACTGCCTGTTTAGCCCCGCCCACCGATTCACGCATGTAGTGTAAATAACAAGAGAGGCGAACGCAGGTTTACACAGAATGCGATATATAGATTTATTGATCATACACATTTTTATGCTTTGCAAATTTAAACATTTAGATTATTATGATTTATTGGACGTTGTTTTAATAAGTGTGTCATCAAAATAACATTATATATCGATGGCTGGCATGGATGAGGTTTTACAAGAAGGAAACTGCAAGAATAGTTTGTAATATAATTGTAATATATTCATCAGTTGGAATGAAGAAGTCGTTCATGTTTCACATCATATGCAACTGTTTTCCAACAAACGTGTGATTGGATTTATATGTGCTTAATATTTAGAGTTACATTACAGCTTTGTTTTTGAGCCCTGTAAAGGGTAATTGAGGTATTTACAGCACAATATATTACAGATATGTGCTTTTTAACATTAGATTGATTCTCTGGCTCTGGAAAAAAAGCTCTTCAGTGGACCTTATCCATACCATATTGCTATTATCCATGAGTTCAGCAACCCACCCAATGTCAGGAACAAAGTGCGTGTACGGAGCTGGATGGACACCATTGCCAACATTAGCCAGTGAGTGGACTACATTACCCATAATACAGTACTGGTAAAGCGAAGACTTCTCTAAACTTGACTTTCTATCACTGTTCAGGAATACAAATATTTCAGTTTTACCGTTTCTGTTTGATTCTGATATAAGTAGCTTTGGATAAAAGCGTCTGCTAAACGTCTAAATGTAAATGTAATACCAAGAATAAGATAATAAAAAATTTAGTGTTTATCATCTTTATAGTGCTATATTTAAAAAGGAAGAATGTCAATTTTTTTGTGGCCTGTTGAATTACACTTAAATTCTGCAAAAATTATGCCAGCTTTCTAAATGGCTCATCCGATTCCTGCTTTGTTCACTAGATGGCACTATTTTCTTATCATGATAAACCCAGAGACTCACAAGCTGTGTTTTTATCCTTTCACAAGAGAACTCATCAAGTATGAATTCTTTCCGGAGGCCACACGGACGGAAGAGGATTTAAAGAAGTATCCCAGCTATCCCTGGGGCAGAGACATCTACACTTTAGAGGGTGAGAGGAAACAGATCAGGGTCCTTTGAGACTAGCTCCAAGTTCCCCTCACTTCCTCTGGAAACACAGTTATATTATGTGTGAAAGAGAAGAGAGAGAAATTTACAGCATTTACATTTCCCAAATCCCTTACACAAAGTTAATCATCTTAATGGATGAGAAAAGTTGCAGACTCCCATAATGTCGAATTTGCCCATAAATGTTTACAAGACCCCTTTCAGTTTTAAAGGAATAATAAAGGAATGGCATTCGATCTTTCCCACACTCCCTTTGCCTTAGGATTAATAGATGGGGCGCCGTATTCGATGATCACAGATTTCCCGTGGCTTCGCTCGTTACGCACAGCAGAGCCCAACAGTTATGCCCGATATGACTTTGAGGATGATGAAAGTAGTAAGTAACACACTGTCCATTATGAAAGAATAAAGTTCAGGTGTTAATATTCATCACAATACAATGAAATTCAAATACAAATGCATCTTAACTATAGCACAATCATTTAGCCATGATGTTTGTTCAACCATTTATTTTCCAATATTATTTTTCCATCTTTTGATTAAACTAACCAAGCTCAAAAACGATATATTATATAATTAATATAATTGTATAATGTTTTTGAAAGAAGTCTCTTTTGTTCACTAAGGCTGCATTGATTTGTTAAAAAAAAAAAAAAAAAAAAACTCTCTCGCGCACACTTTCTGAAATTGTCCTTTCTGTCAGCCACTATCTATGCGCCGCGGCGTAAGGGACAGCTCTCGGCCGACATCTGCATGGAGACTATCGGTGAGGAGATCTCAGAGCGACGGCAGACACGTAGGGGTGTTTTCCAGCGTGTGGTGGTCGTCTTCATCCACTACTGTGACGTTCGGGGGGAACCGGTGGATGACGACTACATCTAGAACAGTCACAGCTCAGCCGGAGGGCCTGGAGATGCTGGAGAGAAGTGTGGAGAGCTCTTCAACTCTCTGCCAGGCTCTGGCCACCTCTGTGCGAGAACAGAGAGGCATCTTAAACGCAGCTTCAGTGTGGAATACTAAGGCATTTCCAGTTGCCTTCATCTCTGAGTTGACTTGAAACAGAGAGTGATCGCTTTCAATCAGCCATTGTCTTTTTTGTGAGTTCATTCTAGACTAATGAACTGAAGAGTAATGGTGTCACCAGGTTGCTTTGCTTGTGTTCATTACATGAAAGCGGCAGCACACTTACAGTAAAGGGGGTGATAGTGTCAGCAGTTGCTTTGTTGCGCATGGAAAAAGACGTGGAGAGCCTTGACAGGTGGCATATGAAATCACTTGTTTGATTTTTGGTGGAGACAGAAATATAATTCTTGGTAGGCAATAGAGTTTTGTTTTTTGCACCTCATACGTTTTGAGAGACCTTTGTTTTAATAATTTCATATTTTATTTTAGTTTTTCTCTCACCTTTTCCCCAGACGTTGGCTTATGTGTTTTTCACTGTTAACGGTGCTGTAAGTCAGTTTAACCCAGAACCTGGTGAAGAGATTAAATGTTTCTTGGCCCATGAGAGGAACGTGGCAGAATCGGTGAATAAATGTGGCTCGTTTTCCTCCCTGTGGTCTTCATAGAGCTAACAAAAAAAAAAAAAGTGGAACAAAAAACAGCTGAGTATTTTATGCACAAATATCTTTTTTTTTATTCTTTTCCCCTTAGTTGAACCCACTTTTTATGAAACGCCAGTAGAATCGTTTTTAATCAGAAGCACAGTGGATAAAGTTGCCAGGCATATCCCTTATTCATCTTCAGATGACTTGACGCACATGCTCTTTTCCTCACTCGCTCTCTTCATATGGTAAAGCATCTTCAGAAATGGCCCTGTGCCATTAACTTGCTTTATAACCTACACCAGAGACAACAGAGTCAGCATTGCATGTTTCTGGATGGTTTCCTTCCTTGCCTAATCCTTCACATAGTTGCTTAGTTGACACACCAACGAATGCGAATGATATAAAATACACAGTATGTCTTAACTGCCTGCTTTGTGCAGAATAGAGTTCACCGACTTGTGTTTGTTATGGTAAGGAAACTAGTCCAATTAGAAGAGGATTGTGAGTCCAGGACTTGTTAATACATGAAAACCCCCATCTCGCTGCTCTACTTTGTGCCCACTCTGCCATGTTCAAAAGCCAAGAAACTCCATGGATTGCATCTGCACCCATGCTGAGCTCTGCAGAAACTTATGTACAAAGTTTGTGTACAGATATTCTGTATTTAAATGATTTGTTTTATATGTTTATATAAAAGAATAAATATTTCACTAAGACATTCTGTCATGGCTGTTATTGTTTTTTTCTTGTATGTAGATAAATATTATTTATTATACACGGACACATTATGTATATTTTACTTGCACTATATAAGCTTGAACTGCAGTTATGTCGTCTGCAGCTTTAAATGTTTGAGCTTTGGCTGGATTCTCCACGGTCAATGTTTTTATCGTTCAATAGATAGAAATAATCATTTTGAGACTGATTTCAGTGATATTCTCTGTGTCCTTATAGGTGTGGACTCATTAAATTAGAATGATTCTTAAAGGTGCTGTATGTAGGGTTGACGCCGAGTGGTTGAACTAAGTATTGCAGTCCAAATTCAAAATATTGGAGAGGGTTTTTTTCACGCGGCTCCTCCTCCTCAGACTGTGACGCTTACACTGTGTTTTCCGCCAACTGGCAACGCGGGGTGCAGAAATACAATTGGGTAAACTGGCAGTGTTTCACAAACCAAAAACCGAAACCGACATTCCAGCCCGGAACGCACATTTTCAAAGGAGAATAACTAACTAGCATTGTTTTTCAGATAACAAGTATGTTAACTTAGCATGTTTCTTAAATATCTGCAAACATATTATGGTATTTTTATGCGTTAGTAGAGCCAAAAAATTACATACAGCACCTTTAAAACTATAATTAAAATTTACAGCTGAGAAATGCTTAAAACACTGATAGCCAAGCAGAAGCCGCCCAACTTTAAAGAGCTTGAGCATTTAAAGCGGCAAGCGACATGACTGCAGCAGGTGCTTATAATTAATAGAACATTATAGTGTGTCAGTGTGGACCCTAATATAGCTATTGTTAGAGTTATGTAGTGAATGGCTGAGTCATTCACTCAGTCCATTTGTTCAAAAACGCAGAATTTTCTTTGAATCACCGAATCAACTAATAATTGACACACTTGCTCATTCAGGATCGAAACTAGTACTGAGATTTGCAATTTATTTCAATCAATTTATTCGTTCAAAAACATTGACGAGTAAGTCATTGAATTACCAAATCAACCGATTCATTCACCGTTTCATAACACTGATTCATTCAGGACAGAAACACCAGTAATGCGTTTTGCTTGGAGACGTTCAACACTTTGGCTTCATTTGGAAATGTTTTTGTTGTAGCTTGCAATATACACTCTAAATGTACGCACTTGAAATTAATTTGTTTAACTGTGCAATTTATAGTAGTATAATTCGCAGCTGTGCTGTTTGTCTGAATGTCAGCATTACTCTGATTCCTCGGCCCCTTCATAAGAGTGTGGAGGAATGTGTCTAATTATGCAAGTGAAGTAGCAGTCGGATTCTGAATTAGTCTGCAATTGTAGTGTAAGGGTCTCACATGCTTACAGTACAGCAGACTCGTGCATGTAAAATCCATTTCCATACTCCGACACGTGGCTGCGTTCAATAACCCACAAGGCAAGAGAGGGGAGTTGGTCTATACACTTTTGCTGTTGCATATGACCCATTCTGGATTTAGTCTTGTCACATTGTTTACAGTGTGTCACTGACACCACAAAGGTGTTTAATGTTTCAGGTCATTTGTCGCTTAACACTGTATAAGCAGGAAGAGGAGAGATTTGTGGTTCGAGCAGAACCCCTCCTGTACTCGGTTCCTGTCTGAAGGGGTTGGCCAAACATGCTACATTTCCAAATGAAATCCAGCCAGTTTCACCAAGAGAAATCCAATCTCAGTGGTGAAACAGACCTTTTTCTTGTAGGACACAACATGTTAATCGGCTTCAGCTGTCTTGAGCCAAACATGCGAAGAAGTAAACACAAGCGTGTAGTTTGTGTTGCAGTTTTGTTCTTTACAAAGAAACTGATTTTTGATTCTAATGTATAAACCTTTGAGACCGATCGACCGTGATCTCTACAGGTGACAACATATGTTTTTGTATTTTTCATTTTGCAGAAAATTATTGTGCATTTATATTTCCTATGTAATCAACATCTTTTACTCAATAGTTTAATAAATTTTTATTTTGATTTGTCATTCGAAACACTTAAAAGGGTTGTAGTTCTTTCACTCATTAAACCCAGTCTTGTTCCTTTGTCTTTTTGTACTTTTTGTAATATTGTGATTAACCTTGTTGCTGGTTGGTTTGGTTTCATAGCTTATAACTCTTTAAGAAAGACTCTTTAAAAAATCCCTAGGGGAAAAATGAATAGGAAAAATATTTCCGGAACCAAGACAGCTGAAAAAGTGGACAGACACTTTTGTACACTATAGAACTAGATCCATTATCCTAAAGACAGATTCACCTATCAGAGAGGTCGCTGTTACCATGGAAACAGAAACTGCAGCTGAAGAATGCTATGACACATTGCAACATAATCAGGTCAGTCATCTTATATTCTCATACAACATATTATTTATTTATTTGTAAATATCTAAATCTTTAAATGTTTTGTTTTTAAATGTATAATCATCCAAGTCAATTAAAATTTATAAAGCACCGTTTAAATTTATATTTTATCTTAGTTAATTCTCTCTCTGGAAACGCACTTTTACTTTTGTCAGCTTGCCCTTTGAATTGTCTCTTGTTGTTCACAGTTCAAGTAAACATAATTTCCTCTATTTGAGACCCCCCAGAGCCACTTACTCTATACCGTACACTATTATATCTTGTAAAAAAAAAAAGCGGCTGCTTTTTTTATTATTATTATTATGGCTTATAATTTTTACACTGTGGCTTACATCAATCATCTGTGCATGGATTGACTGCATGAATCAATAGTCAGGTTGCAGCTGGTCTTATATCTAAATCTTTAAATGTTTTGTTTTTAAATGTATAATCATCCAAGTCAATTAAAATTTATAAAGCACCGTTTAAATTTATATTTTATCTTAGTTAATTCTCTCTCTGGAAACGCACTTTTCCTTTTGTCAGCTTGCCCTTTGAATTGTCTCTTGTTGTTCACAGTTCAAGTAAACATAATTTCCTCTATTTGAGACCCCCCAGAGCCACTTACTCTATACCGTACACTCTATTATATCTTGCTTTTTTTATTATTATTATTATGGCTTATCATTTTTACACTGTGGCTTACATCAATCATCTGTGCATGGATTGACTGCATGAATCAATAGTCAGTTTTTATTATTATTATTATTATTCTTATCCAGTAAATCATGAACAACTGGAAAAGTCAATGGAGCTTCAGAAATGGTTGTGAACACGTCTGTACATTTCTGCCAGTTGCATTAAAATGATATGATGATACGATTAACCACTTACACATTATATTTACATTTTTAAAAAGTTAAAAGAAATGTATAGGTCTCTAATCAAATTTGTGAGAATATGTAAACCCATTTTACTGTAGGTCACATTACTTAATATGCTGCTTCAGTGCAAATAAATGTATTTTCACAAGTGGTCTGAGACTTTTGAATCCACTGTACATGGAAACCCGTAAGATCCAGTGGTGTCAGATGTAGTGTAAACATTGCTGCAGGACTACATGTAAAGAATGAGAACACCCCACTGGTCTCCATCAAACACAGAGCACAGCTCCAGCTGTCAGACACTGGGAATCTATTGTTCTCCTTTTGCTGATACATCCTGCCATGTGTGCGCGCATGGCTTTTGTCATTTAGCTCCCTGACTACGTGCTAAAGGATGTGCTGAACCTGCTCTGGTGGACGTAAGTACAACCAAATGTGACAGGCCAGTTAAATTAGACACCTTGGCTGGCTCTCTTCCTTCAGGGCATGTGAAGGTAAAGCAAATGAATCTTGAGCGTGTAGAGATAATCCAATGTCTGTCATATGAGTATGGCCAAAGAACGGTGATCTACTGCAAGCTATTCCTGCCGTACAGAGAGGTCATTCAGAGGACAGCACCGGAATATGACTCTGACTGATAAACATGCATTTATAACATTTAGCTCGACTTAAGGAAGGTTAATGCACTTGATAGAAATGTCCATAAGCCAGTCACAGTACGTTTTTGGCAAATGGAAGTGTAGATTTGAAATCTTATTTTCCTGGGATGCTCTTCAGTGCCCTTTTTGTTATTTCTGGGTCACTGCTAATGCACTAGCTTTCATAAATTGCCATGCAAGCATCAGAGGATACAAAAATAAACGTACATATTATGATAGAGACTTGTCCTCTTTTTTCTATTTTGAGTCAATGACCTGCTGTATCCTCTGCAGAGTGGATCATCTGACCCAGCTGAAATTGTTATGTTTGCAGTGGGCTCTGTGCCATCTCTCCTGATAAAAGGATGCTTTTTGAGAAACGAGATTGAGTTGCTTGCCACTGAAATCTCACTACCTTTTGTGATTACTTAGGGATCATTTTATACAAATTAATTAATATTATTATTTTGACCGTTTGTGGTATTACCCTGTGTTACCATACTGGGAAAATGCTTTTTGCTAGGTGGCTTTAGGGGTTCTTGGTGGTTACTAAAAAGTCTGACCCCAAATTTCTGAATGGTATATTTGGTGTATATATTGCCCAAAATCATTCTTGTCCGAATATTATTTCATATAACAAATGGTTCAGGATGAGTCACATGCTGAACCGCTTGCCTTAGCAAGGTCCACTAATTAAAGACACCAGGACATATTTTTCATGGAAATGGACTGTAAAATTGGTCTCAGAATTTCCAGTTTTTGCAATGGTTTCAAGATGTTACCTGTATTGTTAACTTAAAAGTTCAGAATCAGTCTGTCACAGTTTGTTATCTCAAGCAAGAGCCCCCCAAAAAGTCTCAACGAGTCATCTATCACTAGAACTAAACACATTGTTCTGTTCTGTGCTGTTTGGGGTCAAAGTCTGCGGTGGAAAACCACTTCAAAACAGAAACTTTTCTCCATTTTTTTTCATTATATATATAGGTATGGAGTTAAAATTATACATTTAGATAAAGTACTACAATAAAAAAAAGTTTTCTTCACTCTTCATTGTTTTATGTTTTTCTAAAAAAAAATTCAGACGGCCAGGTTTGATATTTTAAAATGTACTTTTGAATTTATCGACAATAATAGGTATTGCACAGTAATTGCTACCAAAAAAAAAAAACGTTTTACAATTCTTTCCATTTTGTTTACAACATACATTATTTTTGCAATTAAAAACCACTTCTGCAATATGCCCCAATAGGGGGGAGTGGTGGCCTAATGGTTAGCGAGTCGGAACCCACAACCCCAAAGGTTGTGGGTTCGAGTCTCGTACCGGCAGGGATTGTAGGCGGGGGGAGTGAATGGACAGCGCTCTCTCCCACCTTCAATACCATGACTGAGGTGCCCTTGAGCATGGCACCGAACCCCCAACTGCTCCCCGGGTGCCGCAGCATAAATGGCTGCCCACTGCTCTGGGTGTGTGTTCACGGTGTGTGTGTGTTCACTGCTGTGTGTGTGCACTTTGGATGGGTTAAATGCAGAGCACTAATTCCAAGTATGGGTCACCATACTTGGCCACATGTCACTTTGTTTTTTCATCATCATTTTGATGACTCTGGAACCCACACATGCAATCCAGAGCTATTATTCAAATATCATAAAATAAAGAAATCTAGCAAAGAGGGAAAATAAACTGCTACGCTCCACTTGTATGACGCTCTCTATTTGGAGGAAAAGAACTCATCAGCCAGGCCATTAACGCTCAGGGCTGCCAAGCCACGAGGCACGGGTTGGCTGCTGTTTTTAAAAGCCCCCGTTTCTCCAGATGTAAACAGAGAATCTTCCCCAAACATTGCCTTTTTAAGACTTCTCGGTGAGAGCTAGGGGGCGACCTCTTCTGCCACTCTCTGAAGCTAATGAAGGACTCACCGAACAATGGCTCACACTGACACCGTGCTGTCATGCTTCTCCACTTCAGTCCCCCCACTCCTGTCTAAATTTAGTCTTTCCAGAGCATGGGTCTGGAGGAGACAGTCCCTCTAAACATTAGTCTTTTGCAGCCTCCTTTATGGACGAGGGTGAAAAGGGGATCTAACCCTGATGGACATTTCACAGACAGACCTCACCACCCCCTCCCTCTCTCTTTAGCCATATCCAATCTGCCTCTTTGACCTCCTTGGCTTGACGTGTCCAAGAGGAAAATTCATCTGGCGGCGAGCACGGCTCAAGGTCAAGGCTTTGTCTTGCTTTCCTTTATAATCGCTCTTATCTCTCCTCTCAGCAGATGCCTTGGTCCATTGATGCCGAGATTGGTGTGAATGAATGTCTGGTTTGTGAATGTCTGCTGCTTATATGTACATTCTCACAATTAGAAAGGGTCAGCATATGTAAGACAACACTGAGTATTACATTACAATTAAATAAATACAAAAACACACTTTAAGAATATCAAATCTGGCCATCTGAAAACCTCCATAGAAAAACACTAATTGGCTAATAGATTAATCATTGACTTAGATTCCAGTTTATCCATGTGGGTGTGTGATTTCATTAGCAAACTGTTCGTGTGTCGCCATTGGTCAGTGTAATGATGATCTCCAGAGTCATATTATATTATTAGATAACAGTTTTCCCTAGGCCTGTTACACACAGTGTCCATCATCCTGAAGACGACCAATTCACTGCCATTAATCTTTGTTTCATGAAAGCAAAAACATAGCGGCTTCATTTAAATATTTTTAGATGTATAGATGTGCCCGGGACTAGTTGTCATAAGGGTTCTGTCTCAGTAGGTTTTGAGTCAAAAGTCTAAATATGTGTTGCTCTAGCAGTGGTTTTGTATGTTGATAATCTAAAAAAAAAACTTTTTCCACTAAAAAGAACCTTTTGAAAAGGTGCCATGGATGTAAAAGGTTCTTGATGCCTGTAAAGAAACTTTATTTTGTATTTGGTAAACAAGTGAAAATAATAAACCGACACGGGTGTATTACATGTCAGGGCATGAAAAGTTGTTAAATGAACTGATTCTTTTCTGAGCAGTAACCATTGACATGTCCAATGGTGTTTTTATAGCCATGATTTTAGGGTGTGTACAGTAATCAATAGAGTATTGGCAAAAATATAAAATGTGACAACTTGCTCTGGCTTTTTGTACACTGTGATATAATGTTTCCATTTTGGCTTGATATTCAGCTTTTTCCAAATTTACTGTGACGTTTTATCTGGTTACAGATTGAACAGCCACCAACAGAGAACGTCTTTGTGTGGAGACCCAGTTTTTGAGCCCAACTGCGATTCTGCAGGAAAGTAAACAAACCTCTGTCTTACTTTCTTTTTTCCGCCACTCTCTAACTCTTTTCTCCCTGTGACTTGTATATGATTCTCAGCATTCTGTAAGCAAATGCTTTCCCATATGGGGAAGCGCAGTGCTTTTGAGAGGAAGTTAATTATCTTAAATAACTGTGTCTGTGCAGAGCCTGTGTGTTCCCAGGCAGGAATGGCAAGGAGCCCTCTGTTGTTAATGGTTTCCACATGGACTCTCAGAGAGGCCGGCCAAGACTCCAGCACGGGCAGAAATCTCCAAATTTAGAAGAAATATGAAAATTGTCAAACGTGCCTTCCTTAGGCTGAGACAGCGGGCCCGGCCCCCTAGCCTGAGCCCTCCCTCCCCGTCTCTTCTCATCTCTCACACACCGTGGGTCACAGCTCGGGGTCACGGGGGCTCTTACACCAGCCAATCAGGGAGCTCGGGAGGCTTTCCCTGACGTGCCGCTCTGATAGTAAGCCGGCCCCTTGCTTCATATAAGGTAAAAGAAAAGTCTTTGCTCCCCAAGCCGACCATGCTTCAAAAAGGAGCCTCGCGCCGGGAACCCCCTTCAGACGGTGGAGCGCACGGCATCCATGGGAACAGAGCGGGGACCCCCTCTCTGCATCTCTACCCATCCCGACACCAAACACCCAGCACCCTCGCACCCAACCAAATCGGCCAGGACCAGTGTGAACGATCCTTCTTCTTCAAGACGCAGACTGCGGTAAGTCTATCTCAACTTATTCTAAACATCCGACTCAGTTTGTGAAGTTAAATGTACCTTGCACAGCAAATTAATTTGTTGGTTGGTCATAGCTCATGAGATACTGAAACATACCAGGCACGTCAAGATGTCATTGACAGCAGGGTGGCACTGAGCTGATCCAGCTGGCTAAAAACACTCTATAGGGTGCCAGGAACAATAATCAAATGTGGCTTTCCTGTAGGAGTGTACTAATGAATCTAAGCTCAATCAAAGTCCTCTGATTAAGACAGGGTGGAATTACTCATGAAAACCCAGTTTTATGTTTTCAAACAGTATTGATGAATCGCAGATGACTTGCATTGCGTGCTGCTGGTTGAGTGTGTGCTAGAGAGTGTAACAGGAGAGTTCACCTGGGGATAGTGGGGAGAAATGTGAAATGACCTCACAGAGCACAGTCTCGAAAGCTTCATTGGGGAATGTGATCCGGCTGCTGATTAACTGGCCTTTGAACTTGACTTTGAACTTGAATTCTGTGAAATCAAATGATAAATTGATATAATCCAAAAGCTCTAGTCAGTTTTGTTATTCTATCACTGCAGTTTTACTAAATTTCATGTGCGTTATTGAGCTATTCTTGTTTACGTTTTCAGAAAACCGACTTAAATCTACTGCTTTCTGAAGGCAATGTCTCACTAAGTTCTCAGACTACACCAAATTTCCACCACGTGCAGTGTTTCCTGTCAATAAGCACATTAGGAAGTTTACCAAATATATATCTCAGCAGCAGTGTCTAATGAAATTGTTGGAGCAAGAGAAATGAGGGACAGACCTCCATCCCCCACACTCTGTCCACTGTTCCTCACGTCCTTTGTTTCTGGAAAGACCCTGTTGCAGATATCAGATGCAGGGGGGGAGCGGAGGAGGAGGAGAGCCAGCAGATGTGGCCAGCTGTTGGTAGGCTCATGTCAGCATTTAACTTTCCTAGTCCAGGGATGACCAACTGAAACACACTTTGTGCCTTTCACACGCACACACATACATTCCAACACACTCAAGCTGAATCTTAGGATGCCCATATAAAGTAAAAGACATGTTAATGTACCGCTTGAACACATCACAGAAGGATTGAAAGTTTGTAACATTAACTTAAAAAGAACAGTTATGGCCCATCTTGGTATAACTTTAAGACTTTTGGATGACAGACTTTGAGCAAACTCAATATGACTGCACTCAACATAAACACTTGATTTTTCGATAATGTTAACAATTGCTGTGTGATTTCAAACCAATAACTCTATTAACCGTCTGTTAGCTAAACAACCCATTTGATCAAAAATGTTTGTGTGGTGTTTCATATTGCCAAAGCTGAAATGAAATACGCAGTACCATACAGTATATGTAATCATGTATATAATACTTATTAAAATCTTGAAATAAATAATAAATGTATTACAAATGATTGATGATATGTATTTTATATTAATAATAAAATTAATGTTCCAATTATACATATATGTACACACACTCTCTCTCGCTCCATAATGTATTATTTGTACAAAATACAGAATAGTAATAATATACAAAATAAAAATAATACAATATAATATATAATATACATATAACTATTTATTGTAGCCCGAAATTGGAAAAAGTTCAAATGAACACCAACAACTGCTTAGTAACTATAAAACACTTCCTTTGTATGTACATTTATTGATCTTATTGTTGTCCGTGCCGCCCATAATCCCGTAACTCTCAAAGTATTATAGTCCACCATTATACTGTATCATTATACTGTAAGTCTTATTCTGGATGGATGAACATAAGTGTGTTGATGGACAGATTAGAGCAGGGGTGCCCAAACTCGGTCCTGGAGGGCCGGTGTCCTGCAGAGTTTAGCTCCAACCCCAATTAAACACACCTGAAACAGCTAATCAAGCTCTTACTAGACATACTAGAAACTTTGCGGCAGGTGTGTTGAGGTAAGTTGGATCTAAACTTTGCAGGACACTGGCCCTCCAGGACTGAGTTTGGGCACCCCTGGATTAGATAGAGGGATGGAGGGGGTTATTGAGCTGGAGACAGTGAGGGAGGGAAAGGAAGTGCATTATTTATTTTCTGAGGAGTCAAAAGTCTGGCAGCCATCAGAGCAGAGTGCTTTCACATGACCCTGTGGTGGCCTTGGTGCTTTAGCCTGTCCCTCGCATCACTTGCTCCCCTCCCCAAGCCCCTGGGGTCCCTAGTTCCCAGGGTCACTTTCACATGAACAGTGGGAAAAGGGAAAGAAGGGGGGTTAGGTGCTCACCAGGGACTACCCAAAGCCCATGTCCACCCACTCATAAGGGTCCACACAGCCTCAGGCCCCCTAAAAACTCACAAGGGACCCCCCCGGTTAAGCTCTGAGGTGCTGATAGAGAGCGCAGTCCTGTCTGTCTGGGAGTGTTTTTCCACATACACACTACTCCACATTCCAATTACTTGTGTTTAAGGAATGCTTTAGGGCTTTGTCAGTTCCTTTTTGGGCCATAAAGCACTCCTGCTGGGCCTTTGGCTTGTAAAAGGGCATGTTGGTTTTTATGATGTTTAGATGTACCTGAGAAATGTTAATGATCTCATATCTCTTGTCAGATGCAAATGTTTTCCCTTCCTTGTAACTTTGTCAAATTAATATTTCACATTTGTGGAAGAAAGATGTAGCATATGAGAATAACATATCGTAGCAGAGAAAGTTTGTAGGTGAAGGCATCAGGCATAACATTGACTCAAGAAGTAACATGCTTGTTCGTCACAAACACAAAACAATGCATAAACCGGCCTCTCTAGCTTTCTTCTTTTTGCCAGACTAAATGCCATTATATATAGCTAACATCATTTCTCAGAACTGAGTTTGAGAAATCTGGCCTTGATATTCATGATATTTTGCATTTCATAAAAAAAAAACCTGCAAACCTGTGACAATAAAACTGAGTTAACTGTAAATTACTTTACTGGTAATTTACTGGTTCCAGACTTAACTGGTAGTTTTACTGGAAATCGATATAAAAAATTAATGTTTTTAAGTACTCACTTTATTATTTACAGTAAAAAAAAGTCCCTACGTGACACGTCACATTGGATTTTATTCAGAAATGTATGTTTTTCCTTATTTATTTGATCAGTTATGTACATTAGGTTGTTTGTTACATTTTCTGCTTTTTAGTTCAAATGTATTGCTTTTATTTAATTTTGTGAGCTATACTTCAAGTAGTGAAATAATCTTCTAATTAATAATTATGGTGATTATCAAATGTCTCCATATATTTTACAGTAAATTTCTGGGAACAGCTGCACATTTTTACCATTTTTTTTTCTCACAGTGTACATTAAATTATTTCTGATCACAGCAGTCATGGCATAAAAAACCCTTAAAAAAACATGAAAACCTTATGGCCAGAATCAGTTCTCAGTAAAACTCTATAAGATGTGTGCAAACAATGCACCCTCACATATTATTTATGTATATATATATGTTTCCCAAAAGAATCTAAAAGTAGATAATGGCTATTAATTTGGACCTATATTGGAATGAATGAATGTTTGCATTTGTAGTTCATGCACAAGCCTGATCTTCAGAAGGGAGATTAGCTTCAAGAGCTAGACAGAGCAGAGGTAACAGACGGCGTGCCCTACCTCCCTCCCCTCCTTCACGTTTCCTGCCGTGATGATTTAAGGAGATTGGGGAGAAATGAGAGGGAACCTTAAAAGGCAATGTTTAGGCATGCTCGCGCTCTCCATTATCAAGCCAGAGTCTGTGTAAACACAGCATCTGCCTCATCTGTGTGGAGGTGAGCACTTTGGCACTAGTCTGGCCAGTCACTGTAATAACTCTCTCTTTCGTTTTCACCGTATCCCTTCTTCTCTCTCTCCTGATCACATACACACGTTCACACAGATCACATGCCATTTCCATCAGCCCCATGATTCACTCTGCTCTCACTGCATGGTTTCACTGTTGTAGTATCTCAAGTATGCTACGTAGTATAGCTTTGAATTTTATGTATTTAGTCATATTTTATTTTTCATCTTTTAATTATGGTTAGTTCGTCAGTTTTTTTTGTTTCCGTTTAGTTTTTTCTTATGTTTATTTAATATAAAAAACATTTTTTATTTATATTTATTTTATATTCATTTTTATTTTACTTAAAATACAGCCAAGGTATTTGCCTCTATCTTTCTTCTTTTTGCCAGATTAAATGCCACCTGATGGCTAATATCTTTTCTTAGAACTAGTTTTGACAGATTTCCTCTGATATATTTATTTTAAAAGAAGAAAAAAAAGCAAAACTATGGTGCTAAAACTTGGTTAACTGTAAATGATCATACTGTTACAGAGCAAAAGAGAGAGCGAGAGAAAGAAATATATATTTTCCCCGCTTCATGTTTAATCAGTGCAGGTTTTAAAGGTTCAAAAATTTCTATTATACACAGAACTAGAAAATGAAACCAAAAAGTAATATGTTTTAGTTACTTTTTATTTTTTTACAAGTACATTAGCTTGTATTTTTATTTCAGTTAACAAAAATATATTCAGCTAACAAAAATATATTCAGCTAACTAAAATAATATTAAAGATGTGTACACTATTAGTAAGTTACTTTCAAACTGAACTTTAAAAAAAAAATCATAGTCTTGCCACATTCCCCTTTTTTATGGAATGCTTTGTTTTTTAAAATATTGCAACAACAAAAAAACAGCTGGCATGCTGCGAAGTGTGTAAACTGGTAACACTTATCACGACTGTAGACTTTCTCCTAAATGGCCAGACTATATATGTGTATCAGTGTTCATAGAAACTGAAGGCTATCTGGTGTGAGTGGAGGTGTCTGAGACATTATTTTCATGTCATGCTTGAAATAACAATTAACATACTTTGGGGGATTTTGAGAAAATATCTTTACAAAAAAACTAAAAAAATAGGACATGTGGTACATGGGATAACTATTGATTCACATATACAGTCTATTCCCATTGTAAGACCAATTTAACTCTTGCCTCCCAGGGCAGAGCCTGGGAACTAGGGTTTAACCAACAGGATGTGATGTTTATTATTGGGGTTCACTTAATAGGCAGTAGTTCAGTATGAGTTTCTTTATAAGCATAGAGCCTGGGAGCCTGGGAGCCTGGGAGGATGTGTTTGTTGAGTTTTCCTCACATGGAATAATAACTGACACATCCGGCTCCATAATATCTCACAGAAAGGATATTCACAACTGTCAAATATGAGACCCAAGGCCTCGGCTACACATACTCAGGCAGATTTCCCAAGCAGTTTTCTGGCTTCTTCTGCACCTTCGGCTCCCTTTTGCCTTTTACGTCAGCCTCCCGCTGACTGTGACTAGAAAAGGGAATGTATGCAGGCAGTACAGCGGAGAGCGACGGGGGGAGGGCACACAGAGCAGTGACAAACTATCTGCTTCCACAATCACTGGCCGTAAGAGGCTGAAAGAGTGAATGTTTATCGAAAGCGCAGCTACATTTTCCACTATCCCAAAATAAAATCCCTTCAGAATTCCTTATATGGGCTGAGGGAGATTCCAGAAGGGGGATACGAGACAACCTAAAGCTCTCACTTGTTGGAAAAGACTCAAAGAAAGACTTAGGAATTTTCATGTTGTTTCTCTTCTTTTTCCCCATTTTTTTTTTGGAAGAGACTTTTTGCTTTGTAGTCAATTTGATACTCCACAAATTCAATTAAGCGGGATTTGTTGGGATTCTTAGCCTCCTTATCAAAGCCGCCTGAGGCATTCTGAAACCCTGCGAGGATAGTTGTTGATAAAGTCGTTTTACACAAAGTCAAATGAGAAATGTGTAGAAAATCACTGATATTTGTATCTCTTGGCTGAGCTATTCCATAGCATTGTTGCACATGACACTGGAATGTTAGAATTGGCAATCTGACATTATGCTGGAATTGCTGTTTATGAGATCCCATCTTTATTTCTCATTACAGGGTCTGCAGGGGGAAAACACAACATGGACAGTTGACACAACATGCTGCAGGCGAGAACATATTACCTTCCATACCCATGAGATTTTATGTTATGGTAGCCCGTTTCCACTTTCAGTTTCTGTATAAAATATAACAATAATAACATAGAAATAAAATTATAATAACAATAACAACAAAGGTAATTACGACTTTCTATCTCACAATTTGATTTTTAATCTCACAGTTGTGCCTTTATATTTCACAATGTGACTTTATATCTCAAAAATTATAACTCATCATTACGGTGGCCGAGAGAGCTCAACGCACTGCAACTTCAGAAAACACATGCAAATAGAAAAAGCACCAGCAAATTAAGAAAACCTCTTCATCAGTTTGTCACAGCACATGTGCTGCAAATACTCACAACACAATCAAATGCTGCAAATACTCGCAACACAACTAAATAGAAACGCAAGTACAGACCACAACGGGAGGACCCCAACAATGCCAAAATTACCCCAACAAAATGAAAATTAACCATGTTTTTTTTTTATTGATTACCATTTGTATAACCACAGTTGTACAAATACCATGGTTAAACTATGGTTAGTGTAGTGAATCCATGGTTAATTTGTGGTTACCATGGTTTGACTATAGTAACCATTTTTTGTTTTTATTTATTTTTTACATAATAAAAGTATTAATTAATTTAATAATAGAACCATATGGTTAATTTTTGTAAGGGAAGTTGTTAAGTAAGTTAGCCAGCTTACATTCTTTCACAGTTACAATAATTGTGTATTTCGTCGGCTTATTTAGGCTAATAGTTTCAACAAAAAAAAAAAGGGAAGAAGAAGAAGCAAAGGAATCATATGATCAGGATGTAAAAATAAACAGAAATCTCACCTTTCAGAGCAAACATTGATAAATATGTCCCATGTTCGTCACTTTGCGGTTCCCTTAAACATTTCCGATGTGGTCTGTGCCTATTTGCAGCGCGTTTCTTTATTTGTTTGTGTTGGTAGTATTTGGAGCGCGTTTCTTTATTTGTTTGTGTTGGTAGTATTTGGAGCGCGTTTCTTTATTTGTTTGTGTTGGTAGTATTTGGAGCGCGTTTCTTTATTTGTTTGTGTTGGTAGTATTTGGAGCGCGTTTCTTTATTTGTTTGTGTTGGTAGTATTTGGAGCGCGTTTCTTTATTTGTTTGTGTTGGTAGTATTTGGAGCGCGTTTCTTTATTTGTTTGTGTTGGTAGTATTTGGAGCGCGTTTCTTTATTTGTTTGTGTTGTGAGTATTTGGAGCGCGTTTCTGTCTTTGAAGCGTGTTTCTTAATTTGGTTGTGTTGTGAGCATTTACAGCGCGCGTGTTGTCAAATTGATGAAGATGTTTTTTTCTATTTTGCATGTGTGCTTTTTTTTTCATTTGCAGCGCGTTGAGCTCTCTCGGCCGCCGTACATAATTGTGACAGTATCTAACAATATGTCTTTAAATCTTGTAATTGTGACTCATAATTGTGTCTATTACTCACATTTGGGTTTTTATGTCTCAATTTCACTTTTAAATCTTGCACTTGTGACTGACAGTGTGACTTTATATCTCAAAATGTAAATTGTATCATTTGCAGCGCGTTGAGCTCTCTCGGCCGCCGTACATAATTGTGACAGTATCTAACAATATGTCTTTAAATCTTGTAATTGTGACTCATAATTGTGTCTATTACTCACATTTGGGTTTTTATGTCTCACAATTTCACTTTTAAATCTTGCACTTGTGACTGACAGTGTGACTTTATATCTCAAAATGTAAATTGTATATCTTGTAATTGTGATAATATCTCTCAATTGTGACTTTATATCTCAGAATGTAAATTTTAGCTCTCATAATTATGACGATATCTCACAATTTGACTGTAAATCTTGCAGTTTACTATCTCTGAGTGTAAATGTTATGTTTCAATATTTTACATCTTGTAATTGTTACAATATCTGACATTTATGGACCTTGTGTCTCACAATTGTACTTTACATCTTAGTTGTGACTATGACTGACAGTGTGACTATATCTTTTATATCTATATAGTTTTATATCTCAGAAATGTGACTATGTCTCACAATTACATCTTTTGTTACTTTATATCACCCAATTGTGACTTTATAGCTCATAATTTGACTTGTGACTACATCTCACAGTTGTGACTTCATATCTCGCAACGTGACTATTTCTTATTTTCTTAAACTCTCAATTAACCTGTACTCTGACATGGAAACAGGCTTCTATATAATATACTTAAAAGGAAGACTAAGTGGAAGTTTTTCCTTTTATTGTACTCCGAAATAGGTCACCATGCTACATTTCAGTCTTTAAACAGCAACAAAGTGGAGCCAGACGTGCTTGTCAACCGAGCCCTTGAGTGCTTTTCCAAAGGATTGTACTGTAAACTGTGAACAGTACCTTGTGGATAAGCTGCATATCTGTCTGTTAATGCCTGCTGCCCTCAACTCTCTCCATAAACCACAGCACTGCTGGAAAAGCCATCAGAGAGCTGTCAAAGTGAGTGAATGATCCTGCATAATCTCACCCGCTTTCTGGAAGGAGAAGTGAAAACGATCCACAAAATATATAGAAGGAGCGCAAAGAGTTGTCTGTCTGTGAGAATGAGCTCAGCTCTGGGTGCTATAGAGTAGCATTTTGAGGTTTCCACAAACCACAGCGTCAGACGGCAGCACATTCAGAGAGCTGACGGCACTGGAGCGAGGATGCCAGTGTGGTTTTATCAGATGATTGGGACTCCAGACTCTTTTAAACATATTCGAACCATGTCATCTGCTACTCTGAGAAGATAAAACTCACACTGGGCTGGATTCTGATGGGTTTATGAACTTTTGCAGACATCCTGCTTCTTGAAGTATGTGTCAAATCAGCCTGTTTAACCACCTCTATTCGGCTGGGATTTTATAAGATGAGAAAGGACGTCCCCTTGAACCCTGCGGACCGGTCTGATTGAGACTGAGGAAGTGGTTGTGTATAAAGGGGCGTGGCCTCGCATTCTGCGGTACACTGGCTGGAGTGACTCAGGGGCACTACGGCAGACGGCTGCATTGATGTTGCCTTTGAACTTGAGTACAGATGTCCACTGCAGGAATAAGCATCCTGTTCTGTAACCACCGATCTAGCAGAGCCAGTCTGTGCCGTATACTGCTGGGGGCAGAAAAGAGTTGGAAGTCATAAAGGCTTCCCGTTATCCTGCGTGGCATTCCAAAGCATAGTGAATGGATCAAGACTGGAATAGAAGTGTGAGAGAACTAGGAAGGAAAAGCTGAGAGGTTTGTAGGGAGATCTGGGCATGTAGGTCAAAGCCATTGCCTGTACACCCACAACACTTCCCCCTCAAACATCCATCAACTTAGGCCTAACAAATCCATCCAACATATGAATTTCATCAATCTAAAAAGGGGTAACATACTAAATACATACCATCTATCCATGTGTAATTGAATATTCATCTTCTGCCCCTGATCTTTAGGTTTAATCGCTGCAGGTCAGACCGGCTGGCTGGGTGACAAACTGAAGAATTCATCCAAACCTCTGGTTATTTATAAGGGACTGAGTCACCTCCAGTGTAATCAACAGGACGTAGGAGGTCGTAGTCCATGTTGACCAAAGATGGTAAGATGGAAAACACAAAAGGAGTCCTGCATGATTAATTCCCCCTACAGTCCTCAGGCCCAAGGTGCAGTGCTGCATCTCTGGTCAACTGGGAGTCTGAGATGAAGCACTGTAGCTCGGGAGGAAGGGCACTGCCTGCTAATAGACTGAACGCAAGATCCCTTGATTTTACATGACACAAATTTGAGATTTCTATTTAATAAAATGCTCATTTATAATTAGTAGTAGAGTAACCATTATTGTTTAACATTAGCAGTATTTGTTAGACCAGGTGTTGGTAATTCTAGGATTAAATGTACTTCTATTGTTGCCAGTCTTCAGTCACAATTAATTCCATCATTTCCCCATCCCCGGGGTCCAGTTTTCCCAGGAATCCCTTGGGCAATCATAAGGGGGATTCCTGGAAATACTGTTCTTGGGGGTGGGGCTGGACAACTGAATTATATCAATTTTAGCTGCACCTCCTTTATATTATAATTTATTACTATGATCAGTGGTTATACTCCATTTTAACATGCATTTTAATATACACTACCATTTCAAAGTTTGGGGTCGTCAAGGTTTTTAGTTTTTTTTATCGTTTCTTATGCTCACCAATTTATTGAATTAAAAATACAGAAGCAGTAATATTGTGAAATATTATTACAATTTAAAATAACTGTTTTCTACTCTGATATATTCCTGTGATGGCAAAGCTGCATTTTCAGCATTACATTACGTGACTCTTCAGTGTCACATGATCCTTCATCATTCATTCATTTTAAAATCATTCATGTTGATTTGGTGCTCAAGAAACATTTCTTATTATCAGTGCGGAAATCAGTTGTGCTGCTTACTATTTTTGTGAAACGGTGATATTTTTTCAGGAATTTTGATGAATATAAAGTTCAAAAGAACAGCATTTACTTGAAACGGAAATCAGTATAAATATCTTTACTGTCGCTTTTGATCAATTTAATGTGCATTTGGTGAATAAGAGAATATTTTTTATTTAAAAAATCTGCCCCAAACTTTGAATGTTTATATTGCAAATTTTGAGTTATATTTTTAAAGATAAAGATACTGTCTATTATATTTTGAACACTTCACAGATTTAAATGTTTTAAATTGATCATTTAAAATACATGAACTAATGTTGACCTCCTTCACAATGTTTCAATAAAACTATTGTTTATCATCTAAAAGTGCTGTTCTGACATTTTTAGAATATATCCATATGTAAACAATTCTGCTCAAACTGCTTTTCTAGTTTTTGTAAGGCCTTTGCTTATATCATATGACATAAAAAAAAGCGCCACCTATTTGTAAAAATGTACAGAACACCAAACACTGTCCACAGGGGGGTGCAGTTTACATTGTAGGGCGGTTCAAAAGGAACAGCAGCCCACACTGGTGGCTCAGATTAAAGGAATTTTACAGAAGTGTGACTGAAACGATTTACATATTTTTTTTCTGTTATCACATAAGTCCTGCTATAGGAAAATATATGGTAACCCTCCATCTGAGTACGTCATGTAAATGTGAACAAGAAAGAACATTTGAACAGATATTTAGAGAGACCATTCATTAAATAATGATTTTCTGATATTGTTTTATAAAACTGCTGTACACGCAGATTTGAGCAAGCGACTGTATGCAGATGCTCCAGCACATATGTGCAGTGAGTCATTCCGGATTAAGTGGGCGGTAGATGCTCATACATTTGTGAGATTTCTTATACTGTTCACCCATGCTGCCACTGAAATGTGACAGTGTGTGGGAGAAAAAAATCCACACATTTGGACAAAGATCGAATGTAATTATATACATTTTTTTAAGTAATAGTAAACAAGAAACTTTAAAGCGGTTGTCATTCAAAACAACTCTCACTCTTATGGGTCCTATCAAGATCTCCTGAGAGACATTAGTTGCATAAATGTTGATATGATTTGCTTACATGCGCAGAGGGGGAAAGGAATGGCACGAGGATCAGTGCTGAGTTGAACTGTTCAGCCCAAAAGCTGCCTGGTGGAATCCAGCCCTGTTGATTCTGAGTCCACATTGGCGGAGACGCTGATACAAAGACAGCTGTGTGTGCTTCAGACAATAAGACCGTAAATAAGTGACAGCATTTAACCATGTAGCTTCAAGGCTGAATCAAACTTTTCTGCATTTGTCTACATCTGTGTTATTTTGGGTTGCAGCACATATGTGTATACCACAGCTTCATAATCAGAAACGACAATAGATAGGCCAGAGGTAAAAAAAAATTAAAATAAAAACTAAGGAGACAAAAGAGATATGCATATGATTTTCTTCTTCATTATTATTGTATGCCTTTATGTTGTTTCCTTTTGGCCCAATATTGTGAACTGGCTGGGTATATTTGATAGTAATATAATAATTTAATACATATACAATTATTTTGATTATTTGAATTGTGTGTGTGTGTGTGTGTGTATCATTGTTTGCTTTATTTTTATTTTTTTAATTTTTTTTGAAGAATGTGTTAGGAATTTAGGAATTCTATATATAATTACAATATATTTATAGTTGTTTATATTTGTTATTGTTATTTGTGGTTGGGTTTGCAATATGTTTTTTTTTACAACAGTAAAAATGTCCTGTAAACATGCTGCTAAGGTCTGTTTGTGGACTGCAGTTTAACAATAAAAGTCTGAGTCATGATTCTTTGCTCAAACAACCTGAAAATCTCAAAAGGCTAGTACACGTGTCTAAAGAGCATTAGAGGAATAATACAAATGCTGTTTCAGAAATGATTATTGTGATCAGCAAGTATAGATCAGTAAATCTATGTGTAGTAACATGTTTAGACATGATTTAAATGGAATGGCTGAATTTAATCAAACATGTAATGGGGTTATGGACAGATTTTGAAAGTGGAGTTTCATTACTTTCATATGACCTGTTGTCGTATAAAACACATTGACATGTGATTAAATAAAGTTGGCTGTAAATGCTAGTACAAACTCTGACCCAAGTAATACAAATCTCTCCATTCTGGCTCAGACATGTACATATGACGCAGAGGAAGAAATGAGGGTGGAGAGACTTGTATGGCTGGTAATGCCGTGGAAATGTGACACACACACACACACTGATTCATGTGATCATGGCAAGGTGTGTTCTTCCTGTTCCCTCCATTTTTCTCATTCAAATGCCAACGTTCCCAAGGCCAAATGTCTTTCGCCATCTGTTTAACCAAGACCACACACTGCCACTCCATTCGGAGTGAGAATTCCCGTGATTTGCCACACTGTCTGCCATGCGCTGCAGGGTAGGCGTATTTCTAGTGACACATTACAGAAAAAAGCTGTTAGGTTAAGAAACAATTAATCTGCAACCAGTTGCCCAGCAAACAAATTTATGTTCTATAAATGTTTTCCAAACATTATATTTTGGTTGTGGGAGTTTTCTTGGTGTTAGTGGAACATTGTTTTAAGGTTAACATAATGTCCTTGCATCAGTCTTTCTTCTTAATTTTAACAACTCAACATTCTCTAGGAGCATAAAAAAAGATCTAGTTTCCATAATGTTATTAGAACATTGCTTTAAGGCGAGACACTGCAGGTGAATAGGGTAAAAATAACTAATAGTTATCGCCTTACATTGATTACATTGATAATTGCAAATAAAATTGGTATTACAAGTTTTCTAAAATGTTAGGTTTAAATATGCAAATCAGTCATTATTTAATGAAATATGCGCTCATTTGCATATGTTTCTAGTAAAAAAATCTAAATACTGGATTATGCCAGTTTCAAAATTCTTGTTTCTTTTTTTTTGACATATTAGAGTCAACAGTTTTTACAGAGGGAATTTTGGGTATCTAATTTTTGTCACTCCATAATTCAGAAAATGCTTAGAACGGACAGAAAACACTACATTTTCACAATTTGGGGGGGGATTAAAATGTTGTATATAATCAAGCAAATTATATATGAACAAATCCCTCTGTAAAAACCTTCAGGATATAGACAGGAATACAAATGTAAAGTTTGGTGTGTGTAAGTGCTACTGAAGTGGAAATGTATGGCTCAGTGTTGGAGAAAAAACTCATTTTGAGAAAACGGCCTTTACAAATATGCATTGTAATTGAAATCTATTGACACAGATAGATAAAGTGCTCGAAAAGAAACACTGAACGGTGTCTTTTGGATGTTTTCTTTCCACGTCTGAAAAAACACTTTATGAAAAGCCAAAAATTTCCGTTTCCATAACATTAAGTCAATGTTATTTATAGGTTAGTACGCTCCTAAGCGTTCTTTTAACTGAATTTTCATTTTTCACAATGCAACATTCTAGGAACGTTGATCTGGAACATTCCAAAAAACGTAAAAGTCCCAGGAAGCAATACTGAGAGAATGACCTTATCTCTACTACGTGAAGACAAACTGGTCCATTTTTTTTTCAACATGTCACTCACTCAAGAGACATTTGACAATGTCAAACATCTTTTGAGCTGTGTTGTTTAACTGGTTTCACTATTAACCATTTTAGTCGCATTTTCTCAGTAGTGGGCCTAACACTCAGTCACTGCGGCGTCACTCACTCAAGAGACATTTGACAATGTCAAACATCTTTTGAGCGCTCTACAAGCTGTGTTGTTTAACTGGTTTCACTATTAACCATTTTAGTCGCATTTTCTCAGTAGTGGGCCTAACACTCAGTCACTGCGGATATTCTGGAATTTAAATAGTATGTTATGAAAATTACACGTATTAACCACAAAGTCATGAAAAGTGAACCAAAAAACTCGATAGTCTGGTCCATTCTTAAGGTCATTAAGCAAGCCTAGGCTAGGGACTATCATGGGCCTTTCATTTTATGTACGAGGAGTGGCTAATCCTTTAGCATGAATAATTCACACACTCACTCATTCATTCAGCATGCAGTTGAAAGACAGTAACTATCTGCGTGTTAAGTGTGCATTGTGAAATGTCAGTTTAAGATAGGGTGTGTCAGAAATGTGTGAGACGGTGAATGACACCACATGCTGGGGGCATTTCCAGAGCTCTGCCGTGCCGGGTGTGTCTGAACATGTCAAGGTGCCTTGTACTTTTCAGTACAGTTTCATGAGACACACTAATTAAATATTTGGACACCCTATTCTTTATTTCGTTATAAAGATTGCCATTTTGTCTGCCAAAACGCCACTTTCTTCAATTTTGAGTGAATTAGCTAAATAACTGTATAGCTTAAAGTAAAAGAATGGTATGTTTGCTCTAATATTCTGAATTCTTCCTTTTTCCACAGCTTGAGTTTTTCCAGTAATTACATATACGGGGAGCGCAGGGGGTACCTGTAACACAATCCCCTAAATCGGATAGCTCTGCGTTACAACACATTGATATTATTTCAGATGGATTGGCTTTCATTTACCCCTCGTAGTACAGCTGACGCTCAAACAACAGGATGAAATGTGATCTTTTCCTGAAGCTGTCTGTGTGTCACAAGGCTCATCGAAACCGGTGCAGTGTCTCATTAATGTCACAAGGGGGCCACAAGTTTGACTAGGGAGGAACAAGTATGTGTCACGCCATTGCCTGAGGCATTTACGGGATAAGCATATATATATATATATATATATATATATATATATATATATATATTCTGAGCTGTATATCTATCTATAATATATGGGATAAGTATATATTTATATATATATATATTCTGAGCTTTCGCAGTTGTGTGTATGAGCCAAATTTATAAACATATGGTGTAAAATATTAACAGTTTTGCGTTAGTGTCCCTCATGAAAACATTAACAATGTGACGTTTACTGTTATCGAAGAAGTTTCTTAACAAATCAACACAAATCCAGAATAAACAAAAATGAATCTTGTATTGATTTAATGTGTCATTCTCGGTCACTAAAAAGCAGGAGTGTTTCTTATTAGGGTGTGTTCTCATTGATTAACAGGGTGCAGATGCCCTACAGGAGGCGTGTGTCATGCTGTATATGGACTGACCACTCCCAGCTCATCCAGTAGTTCTCAGAGATTAATCTTATGTTTGGATGAGATTAAGTTTGATGTAAATTAGTCTCATGACACGCGCATTTTCAAATCCTCAGACGCTTACATCTACATTCAGAGTTTTTTTCCCCTCCAAATCTTGTATCTGAAAATAAAAATGAATGAGGTGATATGAATGCAATTTTGTTGTTACCCTAAATACAGAATATAAGATATTTTCACTGGATAACTGCCATCAGAAAAACTATAGCTTTTTCACATATGAAATAAATAGATAAATAACGTAAAAAAAATTCTGTAACAAATATTCAGTGCAATAAAATTGCTTAATGCAAGTAATCTTTGTCGTGTTTTTCTTCTTTTTTACCATTTTATTGTTCCGATAGCGGCATAATTTACACATCTAAAAAAAATTTTTTTTTTAATAAATAAAAACCTGCATTTAATTTATTGCCTTCGAGGCAGGGTTTGCCACTCCCCGAATTTATTTAGGTACATTCAACACACAAAAAAAAAGTAATCTTTTTAAACGTTGATTTCATGATGCGTTCACAGTGGGATATAGAGGAACTGAGGGTGATTAAAGTGTGTAGCATGGATTACATTACACAGTTACAGCAGAACGGCCTGCGGTCACATGACGCTTGACTCGTGCGGCTTCAGGACTCCACCTCATAAAGGGAAGAGAGGCCTTCAGAAGAGCCTTCAGTGGGAAAGAAGTCATTCATACATTATGAAGGCCGTCTTTGAACAATACACCAAAGGCTATACAAAGAGAGTTTAAATTAGGTATTAAGCATTTGCAGACTAAAAATTTGTACATGATCATATAAGGCCGTTAGATTTACGTTTTGTGTACTCATACTGGTGGTTTTGTTGAACAGGTTTGTTCTATGTGCCTTCCTACTCCTTCCCCCTATGAGGCAGCAGCTGTTTTGTGCATGTGTTGATCTGAACTCCAATCCCTTCCCCCCTTCCACTCGTTAATTTCCCTCAAGTGTCCCATTTGAGTCTTTAGACTTATTCTCAGCACACTTTAAACCACTGTCATTTACTTAAATAACAGGCAAGTTATGATTATGCTTTGATTTGAAACCCCTACATATGACTCCATAAGCAACATAAAAAAAAACACGTTATAATTCGTAACACAAAATTATTAATAATCCAGTGCTGAATATAAAAAAAAAAAAAAACGTTTTAGGAAACTGACGCAGCCCTTTCTATGGTTTGTCAATAAGAACATTAACCAATTTCCACACCTGCCATTTGAAGCCATTTTAATATTTACAGATATAAACCCTGGAAATTTAAACCACCACAAGCACCCACCACCCCACAAGAATTGCTTTCCTGGATGACAGCAACATCTTGAAATCATTTCCATAAAGATGTCTCTTTAAACACTTGAGACCAAATCATTCAAAGCTTTACCTTTTTTTTTTGAAAACCAGTCATTTTGCCTTCTCATTTTAATTTTCAGTTTAAAAAAAAAAGTTTGATGCCTGGTTGTGAGGTACTTCAACAATAAATGTGCAGACTAGAGCCAGATACCTGAACAAATGGAAAGGGAGGGGGATGTCTATCAGTACTCCAAGTTATTTGCATTCTTGTAAAATTACAGAGACTAGGACAGCATTTCTGAGAAGACATTTTCATTTATTCTGACATGCTAAAAGGGAATAAATTACACTTTTTATAGAATGTCCAGCTGTAACGTACTTAAAGCTGGTTCTGAGGGACAGTTTGGAGGCAAGGAAAACAAAAAGAAAAGAAAGCCAAGTTACTGGTGTGCATTTGTCATGGCTAAAGGCAGAGGAAAACATAAGGAAAATCAAATTGCTCTTGCCTCACAAGACCCAAAACTATATAGAAAAGAAACCCTCCAACATTTTCTTTGCAATAAAAAAAAAGAAAAGAGAAATGAGCAAAAAGACCGCTACCAAACAGCAGCGAAAAATTGTTGCAGAGAGAACGTCCCAGAGATATTTTACACGAGGATCTGCTTCACCACAGGAAGAAAAAAGAAAAAAAAAAACTTTCCCCAAAATGATTGATTCAATACAGGGAAAGATTATTAAAAAAAAAAAAAAAAATTAACTTTTTTCCTGAAAAAAAAAGAAGCTATAATATGCATATAAAAAATGTAAATGGAAGGGTGGAGTGAGCACATTTTTCTCTCAAAAACAGAACATTAAGCCTATCATAGCAATTAATCGCACAGATGCTTACTTTCTCAATCAACAAACATTTTTCCAAAGAGAAAAAACCCAGATCAGATGCATATAATTTTCATCTAAGCAATTAACATACAGGTTTAGTTCAGAGTGATGCCTAATTTGTAATGAATATGCTTCTGAGTTTATTTTTATTTTTTAGACTTCAGAATACCAAGTACAATATAGTTAATGAAGTGTTCTAAAGAGAAACCTAGTAGTCACTACAAGGTTTTTTTGTTGTTTTTTAATCTTCACATTAGAAGCTCTCTAGCACATATCAGCAGGCAGAATCGCAATGACCTTTTTAGAAAAGAAAAACAAAACCCAATGGTTGCCTTTTTAATTATTTGGATACATTTGAAACAAACAAAAAAACATTTAATCTCAGATTGTTCATTTTGCTTGAGGAAAGGAAGAGCAAAAAAATATTGAAGGATGAAAATGTGTCTCAGATGTCTCCATTCTGACAGAAGAGTGTCTGGGTTCGTGCCACGCTTTGTGACGAGAGGTCGATGAGAAGGGAAAGGGGGGCCAAAACTGCTCTGATGGGCAACCGAGAATTCAGGAAGGACCCCAAACAGCTTTCCTGAAGGAGAGAACTCGGGAAAATGTTGGCATGTGCACAATTACATCCCCATTTTCTACTGTTTTCCATTTCAAAGAAGGAGGGGGTGAAAAGTCTTAAGGGACAGGACAATAGAAAAGGCTACAGCTTCCAACTCCAAACCAAGCCTGCTCTCTGTGTGGATATAGTATATACATACCAATATATAGATATATGCAGAGCATCTTATCTATATATACAGATTACATATATAGTATATGGAACAAAAGTCCTTTAACAGGAAAAAGGTTGCCCACAGTGCCTGGCAGGTTCTGGTGAATTTGATCCTAGATGCCGGGGTGTGATTGGAAGGCAAATCCTGCTACGACCACTCTGCTCTGCTTCATTACATTGTCTTAATGCTTAGAAACCTGCAAGACAGGGAGACAGATAGATAGAGAGGAGAGGGTTAAGAGTTAGTGACACCGAGCTGAATGGGGTTGAGCTACTGTAATCAATGCGGCCAACCCCGTCAAAGCATTATTCAGTCCTGGAAGAGAGAAAGTGCAAAGTCATCAAGTCCCTCTCTGCGGTAAAGTCAAGACTTGCTGCAGAGAATCTCAGAAAAACATTCATGTCATCAAACTCATGGGGGCTCAGAGGGGATTAAACTCTTTTATTACAACCATTTAGCTAACGCCAATCTGAGCGACTGCGTAAGCGCTGAAGGGGTTTTCGGGGCAGCCAAGACTTGCCATAACCATAACTGATGAATGTACTCATTCATACACTTCTATAGCTGACTGACACCTTAACCAAGTCAGCTGTTGCATGATCAGCCAGCCCACAGTTAAAAAAAATCCAGCTCAAAGCAAAGCAGCTGTCCTTTGACAAGAATCCTTAATGTCAAACTAAATGTAAAGACTGAGAGGGCATGACATGATTCACTAAAACAGATACTAGATGATGCTATCAGCCTTAAAAAGCAGTGCAATATCCATCTAAAAAGTACCATTTAAAAGACTTGTTTTGAAGAATATTGGGAAACAACAATGGAAGCCAGTTAAATTTCAAATGTAAGGACAAAAAAAAAGGAGGGGGGGGGGGGGGGGGGGGGGGGGGGGGGGGGGTTATAATATACACATACAACGTGCTGGGTTAACAAATAGATATTTTAAGAAATATATCAGTGCTCCACAGAAGTCAGTCACACAGGTTTGGAACGACATGACGGAGAATAAATGACCATTTTAATTTTAAGGTGAACTATTCCTTTAAGTTCATGTGAATTAAACTGCTGAGAAAAATGAGATGGGTACAGATTTGATTTGAAAGCGTAATTGCTAACCTCACAAGGAGTTTCAAGTCATGTGCAATCACAATCCTAAGCAAAAAACACTCTGACAGACCTGTGACGCATGTTGAAATGTTTCCAGTGCAGCACTCTCAACTGTGGTCTGCTTTAAAAAAAAAATGATGTGCTTTTGCCTCAGGCAAACGGAGCACAAAATCAAACCGGATATGGAAAAGGAATAAAATCTAAAGAGTTGTTTAAAGGCTGCTCGACATTACTCTTTTGAAAAATTAAACTGATTATGCTTGGAAAACATATTTACTTAGTTTCCTCACTTAAAAATATTATTAACATTTAGGCTTTTCAGAAGCTACAGAAAGATGACAACTATTGAGATATTTTTAGATTCAAAAGCAGAGTTGTAGCCCATTTATGTCACTGCTTGTCATTTTTAACTAATCCACAATGGAAAGATGATAGTTACATTCAGCTACCACAGCCTTGACATTTCTATGGACACTAATGGAACATTTCAGGAGTGAAAAAAGATGAGGGGAAGAGAAGAAAACTAAATGCTTGACAAGTCTGTATTCATTGAGCATGAAGAGGTATACTGAAGCAGCATTTAGGACAAATCTCACAATAATACAGCAGTCCAAGCTCCAGACCTCCGTTGTTGCAGAACTAACAAAGTTGGTAACTAAGAAACCAACAATCCCCTGCAAATAAAGTTCTTTCAAGCTCAAACACTCCTGAGCGTCACCACTTAAATTCTTGGCTGTGGCTATTCAGCCCAAGGGATCTTAAAGGGACAGTCCTCTATTTCTGAGCCAGTAAGATACGCAAATCTTTGAACCTATTGAGCTCTCGCAATCCAAATGATACAATCATATATCTAAGCAGGCTACATTGTGCATCCTGGCTTTTGAAGGGGGGGATGGGGTGCAATCAAACTAAAACAGTGTGCAGAGGATTAGGCCAATACCACCTCATCAGCAAATGCTATTCTTAGTCCAGCCACTTTTAACATCAGTTGTTCTCTGCCTTAATTCATGAACCTTGAGTGTAAAACAGCCTTCCTGCTCTTCACCAAGCATTTATGAACAAAGATCATGACTTGAACCATGGGATTGAAAAAAAAAAAAAAAGACTCTAAAAGCCATGTCTAACATCACAGAGGATCACAAAGCTCAGCTGGGAAAAGCTGCCTGTGTGGGTTGACGGCACAGTCACTATATTAAACCCACTGTCCTCTGAGGGCATTTAGGCCAAAAGGGTGAAAAAAAGACATCCCGTTCAGTTGATTAAATAGATGATTACAGCATGACATGGCTTTAAATATCACAACTGTCAGAAATTTCTAATCTACTCTGGAATATATTCCCACAACCTACAAACAAGGCTATAGTATAAATCCTACAGACATCAAAGTAGTTTAATCAGGACTATTTTAAGCGCCAAAGGCAACTACTAGGTAGAATGACAGATGTTTAAAACTAGGGGTGCTCAGATTTTTTTTCAGAAAGCAGTATCTGCAGATACCGATCACAGTCTTTTAAAAACCTTCTTTTGATAATTTATAACTATTTATAGTGATACACCAATCAGGATTTGACATTTATTCAGGGCCTGAATTTCATTTTTGAAAATGGGGGAATTTCCCCTCTTAGGTGACTCTTGTGAGAGGGGAAGCAGCACGGACTCTCATTGTGCTTTCACACAGGAGTCCGCTACTGATCCGTGGCTGTTTACCACAAACGCAACATTTATCCATTATTTTGATTTCAAATCCAAACATTGTCTCTGAAAATGCTTTTTCAGCATTGTAATTATTTTTTTACACGGTACAGTAATACAATCTTTCAAAGAAATAAATATAAGCAACAAATTATTCAATGCTTTTTACTTTTGCATTTACTTCTAGATTTATATATTAAGTTGCTCAAGCAAGTGGCAAAACATTTAAACTACTTTTCTTACGTTATCACAAACTTACCACTGACAGAAATAGTCAGCTCTACTTCCTTTCCTTTTGCATTGAAATCTTTATTACAAGCAATCCATGCAGTTCATAAAGAACTTTGTTTTCCTACCGCCACGAGTGCCATCTATAATTGCCTTCTTTATCTAAAAGTGCTCTTTCCCTTTAAACCTAGCCAAGCCATATAGAGGACTTCAATAATATGCATTTATGGTGTAATTACTACATTTTCGTGTCAATCCATGTTCATATATACTGTTACTTTAATTCAGCACTTGCAGCGCAGCAATATACTCGGTACGGAAACAATCTCTGCACTGCTGCAGACGCACCGCTCGTGGAACGCACTGCTGGTCTGCAACCATGCGCAGTGTGCACGCTTTATTAATCCAGTAATCAGTTAACATGAGCGTGGAAAAAATACGCACCACATACACACTGCAAACGGAGTAATGTGAACCTGGCATTGTGTGTGCGCTGCGAGTGTGTATGAGTGCATGGTCTCTAGGAGAACGCGAGAGCGCTGAATGGTTAAACACTGGCAAGAATAAAAAAGTAATGCAATTTATAAACTTTAGTGATGATGTGACACTGCCTCGATTGTGCAAGTGATAATTCCTGTGTCAACTGTGCAGAGTGCAGCTCGCTTATAGACAGACGCGATGTGGTGATTTGAAGCCATTTGCGTATTTTGAGAGAGAAAGGGAGAGCGCGCACGGTGATTCGCTCGGTTTGTCGGATCTGCCTTTTTAGAGACCACCGATCAAACATCCCAACGTGATTATCGGCCGATAGTGATCGGTAGCCGATCAATCGGAGCACCCCTATTTAAAACCACTGAGATGTATACCATTAATAATGACAAACACCCAAACTGAATACTGCTGTAGTTGTCCAACTTTAACAGGGCACTAAAGGACACAGCAGTGGAAGAGTTACAGCAGCTTTTCCACTTAACCGTGCCCTTCCAAGTGTCAAGCCTACACTGCATTAGATGCACAACAGATTTAGACAACATTAAAGCCTACACCATCTGACCAGGACTATTTATCGCTAATGTAGTGTGAAACAGACTTGATATGTTCGTTAACATAAATTTTAAATCGCCAACAGTTCTGCCTTAGGAAACATAATATGATGGATGGGAAAAAATAAAAAACACTCTCAACTCCAAGTCCATATACAAAGAATGGGCTATGCTTTTTTGCTGGAAAGCAGATCCACAACTAGAATCACAAAAAACATCACTGTTGAGTCATCACATGAACATAGAACAATATTACAGTTCCCTCAACACCAAACACATTGAAAATTACAGTAAGAATCAATGAAAAGACGTGGAAATGACATGGTCTTGGTTAGCCTGTGGTTAGAAATCACTCCCACGTATCCATGTTTGTACTGAAGAGACCATTATAATCAAGACTAACAAGTGTTAGATCCAGGAACAATGATTGGGAGAAAACTGTCAAACAGAGCATCCCATTTAGAAAGGGGTTAATTTTAAGGGATGGTTATCTGACATTCACAGAAAAGATTATGAAGCCAACCCTTCGTCCCAGAGAAGAATAGACATCTTTTGGTACAAAGTTAGTAGTCAAATTTCCCAAGGACGTCTTTGCTTTTGCAAGACATACCAATTGAATTTTTTTTTTTGTGGGTGCATCCTTGAACTAACACTGTCTCTTTGCATTTCATGAATCTTTTGAGGAGCGAATGTTCCAAATCCACTATTGTTTTTACAAATGTAAGCAATTGGTGTCTCTGTTTTTGCACTGAAAACGTCGCTTGGCTGTTTGCTACTAACCTTTCATGTTACTCTTGGGTTTGTCAGTTTGCTTGCCTGTGGGGGTTTGTGCCGGTTGCCCTTGTCCCCCTGAGGAGGCCGCTTGCTGTGCTGCTTTCTGCTTCAGCATGGTCCAGTCAAATGTGTAGTCATACTGGTGGTTCAGAGTCCTGGAAGTGATCAAGCGAGAGTGAGTATACCCATAAAAATCAAATTAACTTAGATACCACAAGTAAAGAAATAAACAAGGAGTCCACAACTTGCAAGACTTTCTGCTTGAAAAATTGACCTCAGACTCTACTGGTAACAAAGATGTGGAAAACAAGTTGTGACTAGGGAGTGTCTTGGTGTTTCTGGGCCAGTTGGGAGTGTTGAGGTAATGCAAGAAATTGTCAGGCACCTGAAAAGAATGCGGAAAAGCTGACGCAGATACATGTAGTCAGGTGCCTCTTCAAACCGCAACCCACGACAGTAGTTCAGGTACATGGCAAACTCTGCTGGGAAACCCTGGAGAAAGAGCCAAATGCATGTAACGAAAGAACCAAATTACCAAGCTCCACAAATGTCATGTCAATTTGACCAGATATTTTTTAATCTCATATAAAGCACTGTTAGCAGGAAAAAGGCTGTCTGAAATTACAGTCATGTAGGCTAGAAGCCTGGTGAGTAAACATTAGGGCTGGGCAATATGGGCAAAAACTTATATCTCAGTATTTTTTGGTCGATGTGCAATATACGGTATATATCTCGGTATTTTCGTTTTTGTATTTTTTAAAAATCTGTATTTAACATACACACATACATATATTTATATATATATATATATATATATATATATATAAATAATTCACTCGCCGCCCAAAGTTGTCCAACAAAACAATACATAAAGGCTATGAAAAAAAATTAAGTAAAATGTAACCATGTAAGCCTTTATATTATGTGCAAAAAATGGGTTAAAATTTCATTCAGAGTTATTGCACTCCTATTTAATTGAGCTGTCTGTTTGGGGCGCGGCAGCGCTCGTTCACTGAAGTCTGTTAAGTTTGGCGGAGAATCCCAAAGCAGAAGGCTCATGCACTTCTGACAGAAAAATGGAAATATTTCCATGGCTTTCTAACATTTACAGATGGAGAATATACCTTTGAAATGTAAGTTATGCATTCAGGAAGGCAGCATTTCACAAACACATTAAACAGCGCGAGTAGCCTATAGTGGGCACTAGGATTGGGTACCGAAATCGGTACTTTTAAGGGTACCGACCAAATTGCGTCGGTACCACAGAGTACCGATTCACGTTAAATCTATTGGTGCCAAATTTCGGTACCTGAGAACACCACATCTGGGCGCATACGCTACAGAGAGAGAAAGAGAGACCCTGTGACGTGAGGTCACCCCTGCAACTCGTTCAAACAATACACAGGGCAAGCCGAAATGTTCTGAAGTGTGGTTACATTTCTAGGGTCATATGGTTTCTGCGAAAACGCAGACGGGATCGCGGAGTCCATTCATAAAAACGTAATTTACTCTATAGTCAATGCCTTCATTTGATTTTCAGAAAAATGAAAACAAGAATTTCTGGGGGGAAAAAAAGAAAGAAAAAGTTTGTAGCGCCCTATTGTTCAAAATGTTGAAATTGAGACTTTTGGACTTATTTTTTCACTGAAATAAATGTTTTTGTAATTACACAGAATAAAGTACTGAAAAAAGGTACCGTTGGTTACCGGCACCGAAATTCAGGTACCGATACCGGTACCGTAGCGGTTAAAATGTGAACGTTACCCAACCCCAGTGGGCACTAGGGCTGTGCGATTAATCGAAATCGCGATTTGAGACGTTGCAATTTCCTAATTGCAAAGCCTGCGATGTGGACGCGATATTACTCCGTTCCAGAGCATATGCATGACTGCCAGCCTTGAGTTGCAATCTTACTTGCCCTGGGCGAGAGTGAGCGCACCTCCGTTCTCCCCAATCAGCACTGCTGTAATCAACTGCGTAAACACCCAACATTAAAAAAAAAAAAAAAAAAAACAACAGAATTTTGTAATGGTTTAATGGAAACTATAAGAATTTCTCTGATGGTTTCTATTGTTTTTTTCAGCAGGGTAATGATACCCATACTGTGCTGCACATTATTGACAATATTGAGCTGAAGCTCAACTTTGCAAATTTAAAAATCGCAAATCAAATCACAATCGCAATATCGGTCAAAAAAAAAAAAATCGCAATTTGACATTTTCCCCCAAATCGCACAACCCTAGTGGGCACACACAGCCTTTCTGTCAGAGCATATGACGGGCTGAGCCGCTTTAACTAATATGTGAAATGAAACTATAAACTATGTCTAACTAGTTTTTAAAGGTCTTAATATGAAGCTTGTCACAGGTTTAGAACAAATAGGATGCACTTTCTCCGCAGCAGCTCAGTCTGTGTCCTCTGCTATATTTTCACATGCGCTCGTATCAAACTACTGTATATCGATATAAACGGTATTGCCTCCTATCAAATTGCTTATAAAGAAAATATCGATATATCGTACAAACTCGATATATATCGCCCAGCCTAATAGACATAGGATCAGAGTTTCTTATAAGCAACTGGATGTTTGTACATAGTTTGTAGGCTGACATACAAAATATAAACATTTATATTCCTTAAAAAAAGACACACACAAAAGAAGCAAAACAAAAATAGTGGCCAAGCATCATATTCATATACAGTTGGTCTTTTTAGCAGTATTGAATGCTCTGGAGATAACTAATTTGAATACTCATGGAGCCTAAGAATTGTACCATCACAACCTTTAAACTGAGCAGAGGTTTAGTAGCATGTATGAATGCAGACTTTTGAAAAGCCTTGCTGTGACGTGCAGAATTTCACATACCTTACACAACACCTCGACGGGGGTCGACATCTTTTTCTCACTAATCTTCTCATACTTCTGTTTCTTTGTGGCAGCCTGTGGACAAAAATTAAAATGTTACACGCTATGATGTGGTACTGGCTGTCCATCAGTGTGCAATCCCACAGTGCTAGAGGCCATAAATAACCCAGATGAAAGGAGATTTACAGCACTTTTTTAGGCACCACCTGTTATCCTGTTTTATACTGCCTACAGGACTCCAGACAAAAATCAATTAAGGAGCCACTGGCTCCTATAAGAAACATAATTAGGTGGCAAATGATTTTTTTAAATACCACAGAATAAACATGTTTTATTTATCTATTTAATTTTATTATTCAGTCATACTGTCATGTGTTTATATCTCACCTTTTCTTATGTTAATTAGCATTTTAATCCATCTTTTAGATGTCCTGGGAACTATGGTTCACTTAAAGTGGGAACTACACGTCTTTCCCAACTTCAGAACTATATACAGTCACAAAGAATTGCTTATAACACAGAATATGTGCCAATTTCACTTGGCATAATTATGTCAGCATCTCTTGGCCATTGAGTATAGTTTTAGGCTCCTGCTCAATGCATCCTATAAATGTTGTCATACGTCTTGCACACATCCAGTATGTTTCTCTTCATTAGTAACATGCAATTATATAGGTGGTGTTGAATTTTATCTTTAGCTCCTTGAATTCTTTCTTTATATTCAAGTAAAAATATAAAAATGCAATATAGCGCATTTATTTGGCAAAACGCTTTTTTTTTTTATATATATATAAATATGACTAAAGAGCTTATGGACACCAAATGGTTATTCTGAGGTAAATGTATTGTCACATGGCATTGTTTACAAGCTTTACTAGTTTTCCAGAGTTTGAAATATACCTTTTGGTGTCCTTTCGTGTTTATTTCATACTGTAGTAGTAAAGAGAAAGATATGATGGGTTCACATGCCGCAAGAACTAAAGCGATCGCTCATGCCACATTAAAGAGCGCCAAAACGGTATTTATTGTTTAAATTTTTATTATGAATTTGGCAGAATTTAAAAGCTGATACTTTGTCTATTAAAAGGTAACAAAGCATATTGTGATTATTGGATGGCAAATGCGCTACAAATAATATGAAGTTCACGAATTAACAGAACACAGCATATAGACTAAAGATCTTGATAACAAGAAGCCATATCAGTATCGATTATAAACGAGAATTGTTAACGATATTGCTAATGTCCACACAGCTGACAGATTTACCTGTTGAAGTTTGTTCAAGTTGTGCACGAAATAGACACTGCTTTTCTGCACTTTTACTTCGCACGTCTCCGTCATTTTCGATCTCTCTCACAACTGGAGCTTTAGCAGGTGTGCTGGTGTTCGGCAGAGATGAGGACTGTTTTTCCACTATAACTTTGATGCGCATCGTCTCAGTTCATTACGTCAACATAACAAATGATGTGATCGCAAAACAATCAGGAAAAAAGGCATTACATGCAAATTTTTAAATCGTTACATGTAAATTTGTATAGTCGCCAGCAAAATTATCACTCGCAAATTAATATTTTCGGTCGCAAATTTTAGGCACAGTCTGGAGCCCTGCTGCCTAGCAATTTTAAGTTCATTCTTTTAAGGTTTTTCCCTCCACAGTAATAAAGAAAGTTGGTAATATTCAGTGACATTAAGGAGTATTCTCCTGCTCTAATTACATAAAGGCAGCATTTCTAAACATCCATACTTAATATTACCTACATTCAAACCATACAAAGTAGAAAAGTTACTGGCATGCTTTAAAAAAAAAAAAATCTATATATCAGTGTCTCAGGAACAAGTACGTTCAACAAATCTGTCTAAGACATGCAGTGCGATCCCATCTAAAATCCAGCTATTATAAATAAACACCTGCATTATCTGTACTGCTTACCTTCAGTCCCTGCCATGGCAGGCTGGTTCTGTTGAAGTACATCAGCACGTATCCTAGCGATTCCATGTCATCTCGACGACTGTTAAGATGAAATAAAAGATTAAAAATCAAGCCAGAAGGGTTTTAAACAGGTTTGAGGGCAACTTGTTTAAAAAAAAAAAAATTTAAATGCAAAAGTAACGCATAGAAAATGAGTAGGGGTGATTTAGTAAACCATCCCTAAATTTACTCGCTGACCACTGACATGTCACTCCTTTGGTAAAGGGCAAGCAAGCACAGCCCATCAATCACGATGTCACGATCTTGGCCCATATTCATGAACAATCTTAGTGCTTAGAGTTGCTCCTAGTAACAAAATTCTAAGAACATTCTTAGAAATGTGGGTGATTCCTCAAAAAATTTAAGAAAAGATCCTAGCAAAGAAAAAAGTAATTCAGAAAGCATCTTAACTCTTAAAAGAGCTCTTAACATCCAAAATTGTTAGGAGTACTGACGAGGACTTTTAAGAGGCTGAAGAGTTTCTTTAGCAGTGGAGAAAATCAACGAAACGTGAAGAGGGAGAGGAAATGCATATTTGCACACAACGCATGACAGTGAGTTAAATAAGACACTACACATTAGATCGTGCAGTGCTCATGTTTGTGACCGATATTAATAGAGACACGCTAACATCTCAGACAGTTTAAAAATGCCATAGCGCCAGAAATGAAAGTAATCACTATATTAACTATGGCCACGTTCACACTGTCAGTTTTAGGGATTGACAACCGCATTTCCTTACAGTCTCGAAATGACTGACGCATGACACTGAATTTGAGTGACGCACAAAACTGACGGAAACTGCTCCAGTGGAGAACAGTGACTGCATCTCAAAAGGCCCTTTCGCACCGCTTTAGTTCCAGAACTAAATGTACGGTACTAAAGTACTGGGACGATCTTGCGCGAACTATTTCCCCAGTACCATTTAAAGGGTTGCATTCGCACCGAAAGTGTGTACTAAGAAGTGACGTACGCCGGTCGACAGCGACGTCATTTGTGCGCGCCGTTCAACAACAGAAACAAAAAACTACGTTAACAACAGCAGGATGGAGGACGCTGTGATCGGAGCTGTGTTTTTGTTGCGTCTCGCGGGTTTCACAATAATGGACATGGAAAGTCGACGTCTACGTAAAGCGATTGAAAGAACGGAAAGGAGGACTAAGAATCTCCAACGACAACTGACAGTGCTACATTTGCTACAAGTGCCTGCACTTCAGCATCCGTCCATCTATCGCTGTTCTCCATACTTGCGAAATAAGTTGACATGCTTACAGTATGTTTACACAGCGTTTTAAATCATGCCGGGTGAGGGCGTTTTCATACGCGTTTGGCCAATCAATGTCTACTTATGTCACGATTAGTACCAGTTGTGCTGGTTAGACCCTGCTCCGGAGTAGGAGCTAATTTGGTTCTCGAAAAAGGCAGTCCGGTACTAAAATCGCTCCCAGTTCCGGTGGTGAGAACACGCCGAAAAGTGGGTAGTTAAATGTACTAATCTGGAAAAACTAATCTTGTGGTAGTTCCACAATTAGTTCTGGTACTATGAAAAGGTTCCTGCGGTGCGAAAGGCCCTATAACCTTCAGATGTTGCACAGCTTATTTCTCCGTAGTTGTAAGTGAAAGTGACGTGACATGTGGCCAAGTATGGTGACCCATACACACACAGCAGTGAACACACACACACACACCGTGAACCGTGAACACACACCCGGAGCAGTGGGCAGCCATTTTATGCTGCGGCACCCGGGGAGCAGTTGGGGGTTCAGTGCCTTGCTCAAGGGCACCTCAGTCGTGGTATTGAAGGTGGAGAGAGCGCTGTACATTCACTCCCCCCCACCCACAATCCCTGCCGGTACGAGACTCGAACCCGCAACCTTTGGGTTACGAGTCCGACTCTCTAACCATTAGGCCAAGACTTACCCAGAGTGAGACCACACATGAGCGGTTCTCTCGCACTGTACTACAAGTTGTCCAGTTCATACAGTGCATGTTTTCTGAGAATGCGGTTGCGAGTCCTGAAAATAGACAGGTGTGTCGCTGTCACCTTATTGTGTCGCTGTTCGTTTCCTATCAAATACTTAAGTACAACATTAACAACATGGTAAATAAAAAAGTATTTATATATATATATATATATATATATATATATAAAATGTAACGGCGCGCGATATCCGAAATATTTT
>NW_015505694.1:337983-340085 GCF_001515645.1 Sinocyclocheilus grahami
ATAAAAAAGTATTTATATATATATATATATATATATATAAAATGTAACGGCGTGCGATATCCGAATCATTTTAATAGGCTACTTAAATCAAAACGTTGCAAAAGGTCAACGTTTTAGTTCGATGCATATAGCAGAATTGCCTGACGTTAAAAATTGTTTAATAGTTGCAGAAAACAACTCTTTGCCATCTCTTCTTGCTGTCTGACTCACACCTGAAGCACACACAGACGCGTTTCAGACAGAGCGCGAACACCGAGTTGATTCATCTTTCGCATCTCCTCCTTATGTTTGAACAGACACATACACAGAATTGTCAATAGTACTCGTCTCGATGATCATTCTCGTAAATGCAGTCAGTTATGTTTTAAATGAATGTAAACAGCTGAGAAAGAAATCGGATGTATCATTATATTGGATCCGTGCAGTTGGTTTTAAAGGGACAGCAGCCCTTTATAAACACCTGCTGCTGAATATGCCACTAATGTTAATCAAACAACAAAACACAGCTTTAACAAAAATTAATCTAAATTTAATTCATACAGTGAACACAATGCAGTGTTATTTGACACTTAATTATTACATTTCTGTACCCGAATACTACGGTTTATTTTATCTATGCTTGTAAATTGTGTATTTGTTATTTTTTTTACTGACTGTTCACTTGCCTTTAATCATGTTTGAACTTTCTCAGACTATAGTTTTTGCTGTGGTATATGAAGAAGTACTTAAAGTGTATGGAAAGCAACATTACAATTATATAAAATTAGTGTCATTAATTTTTTTTGTTTGTATGTTCACTTTGATGTTAAAATTACTTTTTATGTACTGCTAAAACACTGCTGGTCACTTTCAGAAGTTGTAGTGATTTTTTCTTTTCCAAGAAAGAATGTGAAAAATTGGTTATATAATTTAAATGGATTTAAATATTTTAAAATATAATTTAAATGGATTTTTCACACTTTAGGCAATATCATTTTTCTTCAATAGCGCACAGTAATATATATATATATATATCATATAAGTGTGTGTGTGTGTGTGAGTGAGTGAGAGTGAGAAAACGGTAAAAGAGGAAAAATTACACCTGTGATTTCAAAGTGAAGGCTTATAATAAAGCCTAAAGCATTTTTTTTTCTTCTTGGACAACCAGCCAATCACTAGGGCTGGGTATCGTTAAATTTTTCGATATCGATACCTTGAATTCGATACCAGTTCCTGAACGATACTTTTTTCTTGTTTTATTTTTCAGCTTGTTGATGTTTATACAAACTCAAAGACTCGTCTCCTGAGCCACTGCACAAAGGAACAAAATGTAACCAACACAATAAATCGGTGCAAAATAGTTTTAATAAAGCTCAAATAGTCTTCAGTTTACACATCTGTTAGGCTACATTTACACTAGTTAGTGTTTGTTTTAAAACACACAGCTCAGACAGAATCATGATTTCTATTTATTTTCCACTGATTTACTGATGAGCATTAGCAGCTTCCAGCGCTGTCTGCTTGTGTTCTCTCTTCCATGATCGCTGCTCTGACACAGAGGTAATAACATTTAATTTCAGCAACATTACATGGCCAAAACACAAATTAGATGGCAGGTCCGGATTTACCTATTTTCGTGACGTAGAAAATAGGTAATTTTTGGGCCCCCTTCCCTATTAATATAATAGACCTAATATTACCACACAAGCAAACTAAAATATTTCTTAATCAGTGGAAAGGGATACAGTGTTTATCGGAATAAGCTTTTGCGTTCAGTCAATAAAAATCGAATAGTTCTTAATTTGTTTGAGAACTGAGAAAGACCATACTATATAGTCGTGGCCACATAACCACCTCGGGAGAGCATTATTTCTCTAATCATTTTAACGGCCTGGAGTCCCAACCACACATCAAGACATTGTTCAGATCATTTGTTTCAAGACATTTGACATGTTTCCGTCTTGAAATCTCGTGTGGGTTGAACTAATTTTTTACGCACCTCATCCCAAACCTTCCGTTGCAAATTCCAAAACGTCATTTTAGAGCTGATAACAGAGGCTTGAGCCATTGATATGCAGGCTTACGCAGTTATTAATGCAGTCTAATGCGGTTATTAGAGAGAG
>NW_015505694.1:340931-341527 GCF_001515645.1 Sinocyclocheilus grahami
TTAGTGTTCGTTTTAAAACACACAGCTCAGACAGAATCATGATTTCTATTTATTTTCCACTGATTTACTGATGAGCATTAGCAGCTTCCAGCGCTGTCTGCTTGTGTTCTCTCTTCCATGATCGCTGCTCTGACTCAGAGGTAATAACATTTAATTTCAGCAACATTACATGGCCAAAACACACATTAGATGGCAGGGCCGGATTTACCTATTTTCGTGATGTAGAAAAAAATAATTTTTGGGTCCCCTTCCCTATTAATATAATAGACCTAATATTACCACCCAAGCAAACAAAAATATTTCTTAATCAGTGGAAACCGATACAGTGTTTTCTATCGGAATAAGTGCTTGTGTTCAGTCAATAAAAATCGAATAGTTCTTAATTTGTTTGAGAACTGAGAAAGACCATACTATATAGTCGTGGCCACATAACCACCTCGGGAGAGCATTATTTCTCTAATCATTTTAACGGCCTGGAGTCCCAACCACACATCAAGACATTGTTCAGATCATTTGTTTCAAGACATTTGACATGTTTCCGTCTTGAAATCTCGTGTGGGTTGAACTAATTTTTTACGCACCTCATCCCAAACCTT